>NC_072472.1:18542679-18844345 GCF_027596085.1 Anoplopoma fimbria | reverse complement strand
ATAGGATGACTTGAATGTTTAAGAAGAATTGTGAGAGAAGAATTTCAAGGCTTTGAGTTTCTTTTTCCTCCTGAAAGAAACAAAGAAAGAAAGAAACAAACCAACAAACAAACAAACACAAGATCCCACCTGGGGGTTTCGGAACTAAAGACTGCATGATATTTTTGCTAAAAAGAAAACAAGAAAAAAGAGAAAGTGAAAGCTCTTGAGAGAGAAAAAGATGTCTCAGAGTCCCATTGACTTTTTATTGATACTTCTTGTAATCAAAAAAAAAAATCCTCTACTGCAGCTCATGAAATCAGTGGTGGCTCGTCTGTTCAGGCATCAGCTGAGTGAGATCCTTGGCACACCCCAAACCCTCCCCCCAGCCGCTCTCACCTAACCCCACCCCCACAACCCCGCCCATCGCCCATGGATAACATGCACGGAAATCTCCGGTTCTACTATGTACAGCAACCTTGTTTGGATTATGTGTTGTTCCTTGGGTTTTTTGAAGTGATATCGTTCTCTTTATCAGACATCAGCTCTGGCCTAACGGGCTCCATTAGAGGCTGGCGTGGATTGGGATGTTTGACCGCCGCATTCCCGCCCAGAGTCGACGCAAACTTGTGTTCCTTTCTCTTCTCATGTTATTTTTAGAAAACATGTCCTTGGTGGGGTGGGGGAGGGGGGGTATTTTTCATTATGGTGGAAAACAAGTGCTGATTATTGTAGATATGATTTTGTCTTGAAAAATACTGTGATTTCAGAAAGTGTCGGAACATGTTCTAGAGCTAGGGCATTATGAGATAAAAGAGTCAAAGGTATGCATTACTCATTTTGATTGTGTGAAGAAAAAAAAAACATATTCTATACATTTTATCATTCAGTATTCTCATGAAAGTATACTTGTACTGTTTATTTCCTCCTATTGATTGATTCTCATGCTCTTTAGACGCAGAGTTCATCGATGTCATATCCTGCTTTGTGTTTGCTAAACGGAAATGGGAGGAGTGCTTTTGTGATTCATTTGAGATTATTCCATGGCAAAGATGTGAGGTCATGTATTTATATTCAAAAGAGTCAACATATCAGCCCGCAGTTTGACCAGTTGTCATTCAGTATACAGTATTTCATTGTTTGTTCGTTGAGCATTTGTTGTGGAGTGGCAGTTTTCGAAGGCAAGATTATTTGATTGGGATAATTATGGGCAGCCCGGGCAGAAGACGTGAGGAGAAGGATTCAACATTTAACACTTTAACTCGATCAGTGCCATCACACAAACGCTGCAAACCCAGAGGATCAGAAACATCAGCCTTATCAGGAATGATGCAGTGATTCTTGGGGAGAAAATGTGTGATTAATAGCCATGAATTGAAATAACGACCAAAAGGCCTATAAACCATATGCATTATTGTTTGGTTTTGCTCTCAAACACACATACACATACTCTGCATTTCCAGTACTCAGCTTCATTTACAAACTAGGGCCAACATTCTTTCAGAATTTTTTGGGGAAATTAGACAACATAGTAATCGCATGTGTTAAATTGCGGTATCCAGCGCCACCAAATGAAATTTAAAGAACTTAAAATGAAGTCAGAGCATAAGATGGCTGAGGCAAATGGACAGTGGACATTGGAAGGGGAGAAAACTCATAAAAAAAATCCTCCCGTGCCTGTTTTGCTTCAGCTGAAGTGCAGATCAGCATCTTGTGTCATCTTCACTTCAGGCACAAACAGGCTCTACTGGGAGCAACAGGCTCCGAGCAGGAAAATACACACCCAAATCTACCATTGGGTCCCATAGCAGCAAAAAAAAAAAGCGATTCATTAGAATACGCAGCGCAGCGTGGTCCCTTGGAAACACAAATGGAAAAGAGAAGGACATATTCATATACAGTACACAAACACATGGGAACAAGAGGAAGATGGAGGGGCTGCAGAGTAATCAATTTATCATCAGAAACATCCACTTCCCTCCGGAGTGCAGGATGTAGTATGCATAGGATGTCTTCAAAAAGAAATACGTATCAGAAACCAAGTTTGACTGAGAGTTTAGTATTTTTTTTTGTTTAAATTAAATGCATTGTCATCATAATACTGAAGGAGCAAAAGCTAGACAAAAATATCCCCTTTAAGAATCAAGTGATCCATAAAAATATAAAAATGGAAAAAGGCATGAGAGCAACTGGAAGACATACTGAGCTGTGAGTGTTGTGTTTCTGTCTGCAGCTGAACAATCTGTCTTTGTCTCTCAGTCCACTGTGAGGTCCAAAGGATTACATGACCAAAACATAGTGAAAAGTCTTAAATGTGAAAAAGGACAATTTGTAGTTGTTTATGACAGAGTTGACAATGTGATCAACGAGTGCCACACTAACGAAATAAGCAGTTTCTATTGTGTTATATAGTGATTACAAAGTTTTAAACTGTAAGTGGTTGGTAGGAGTACCGGCTAAAAAGATGGCATATGCGCACAAATTTAGAGTTCTTCAAAAGTTGCCAAATGGAAGTGAGTCAAGATTGAAATGCAATGAACTTGAATACGGTAGCATCATTTGTTTAAAACATGGGTGTGTTACGCTCGTAGCCCCTTATGTAGCCTCGAGGCTCTAGGCTCAAGCAGAGCTGAGGAGCGGTCCGTTAAGCTCACTTCTTTCTAACTCCACACGCCCTGATTCCTTTCATCGTCTTCACATGCTGACTCAAGTGACATCACTTGAGGACGTTTACCAGACTTCACACAGCTCCCTCTCGAGCCACAAAAGGCATTATACAGCTTTTTTTTCTCCACATATGCAGTAGTTCTCCCCAAGACATATAAACAGACTTTGGTGTGTGAAATCAGTGGAGTTCCCCTTTAACTAACATCTCTAAGATATGCATGCAACAATTTAAACTCCTCATCTGAGACACTGCAGTTAAGTCATTAATAGATATGATTCTCTTAGTGCCAATTGGGTTTTGCAATAAAATAAAGAGCAGATCTTGATTGTGTTCTCACAGTATATATTACTCCACGGTTGGATATATGATATATATATGATCTGATTCAGGCACTATTGAGGTGGTGATTACCTGGGTGCACATTCACACTTTCAGGTCACCTTGTCCTTTAGAATAAAAACAAAGGATGGTGGTAATAGTGAGTGGGTAATGAATGCAAGTTCATTCTAATAGCACCCATTAGAAATTAGTTTTTCGTCCTGGTTTGCACACTTACGGCTTGAAAAATTGTAAAAAGGCTTTTTGATGGGTCTATACTAAAAGTAGAGTCGGGGTGTGAGGCCAAGAATACTCTTTTGTTTCAGTGCAAGACGAGCACATATTGTTTGTAAAAGTATGAGGCTTAAAAGCAACCATAAGTGTTATTTTAACCAAAACAATGGAACATGTTTGACCAGAAAGAAGCCTAATCCATCTACTCTGTGGTTTCAACTTGCTCTTACATTTCGTAACCCAAACTAGCACAAGTATCAAATTATCATTCAGGTCGGTTTATCCCCATAAATTAATATTATTTATTTTTCTTGATTTGTTGATGCATATCTTGAATGAACTCCAAACACACACAGTGGAGAAACTAAGCAGCCCTTGCATGATCGCAAAATATACTCACCACTCATTTCACTGGACATGAAAGCAGCACATTCATCCCAAAAGCTGTGAGGATCTTCTGTTCTATGCTTTTATTTTTAGGATATTAGCTTATTCAAGAGAGAAGATAGATTTCTTTTTGACACATATGTTTAAGGAGCAGAGGAGGAGAAAAAAAAGTGTTGAACTGATTTCAATGTGAATTTTCTTGCCTCTAGTGTATATGTGTAATTACATGTGAATTGTACTGTAAATATGATATCTTTCACTTAATAGTTCTTAATGCATGAACAAAAACATGGCAGTTCGTAATACCAGCTAGCCTCACTGCTAATGGCATGGACAGCTTCTCTAGCATTGGCATACTTCTGCAAACGAAACCTAAAAAAAATGAAACACAAGAAATACATGGTGTGAACAAAATAATGGAGAGATCAATGCAAAGTTCTCTCACAGTGAAGGAGTTTCTGGTAGCTCTGAGCTCGTATCGGTTCACCTGCTCCCTCGAGAACAAGGCTAATGCTAATGCTGCTGAAGACTCCTGGAAATTACAGTACGCCTTGGTTCACTGTCAGCGAATGGGATGGTGCCATCTTGAATGAAATTCTCTAGTTGGGCTTTTCCCATTTACAATATAGAACTTAAGGATTTTTTGGCAGATTGCAGAGAGGTATACGTGTAGCGTTCAACTCAGCCATCAACAAATCACAGAATCGTCCAGGACCCCGCTAAAAAATATCAAGGGCATGATCGGCTAGCTGGCTTATAGAGGCTAGAGGAGCAGGATAGCCTTAAGAAGGCGAGTGGGATGTTCTTTCCTGTTCCTCAATAAGACAGTCATGTGTGCCCTTGAGCAAGGCACTTAGCCAATTGCCCTAGTGCAGCTGCTCACTTGCTAATAATAGAAATCTATGTCTGTGCGGTCTAGTTCCTGGAAGTAAATTATGTTGAGCTATGTGAGGGTATAGGAAGCTGTCATCTGGATGAATGCAACTAGTTAAAAAGAAACTTAGCATTGCAGTGTGATTAAACCGTCTCATCAGTACTATAGTTAACAGCTGAGATCAAAAAAAAATAAAAGTTATGAATCATGTCATTTTTTGTAACCCCAGTCTTCATGTGAGGGCGCTTTATCTGGGATTACACCACTCCCCGATAAAAGAAATGCATGACGGGCCAAACCTGTCAATGCAAAACTGTTCTGTGAGTTATGAATAGCACTGACGCTAACCCTTAATAAAAGAGTCGACCACAAACATGCAAGAAAATTTCATCCACCAAACACCATGACCGCGGCTGACAGACTCCTCACTGTTGGAAGAGCTTTCGCTGGTGCATTCATTATTTTGTATGTACCTTGTAGGTTTTGTTTTGCATGACCTGAGTTTTGAAAGGTTTATTTTCATATGTTTTTACTCCACGCCATCCGATTCATCTTCATAGCCAGGAAAAGAAAGACGCAGTGTTTACATGCTCAAATTGCACTTGTTTTACAGCCAGCTCTTTAAATCTTTTGAAATAAACTGTTCGTAAAACTGGAGGAAAAAATGTTAACCTGTGGAACGTACATGGTGTGATTCGTGCGAATCATGAATATGTACTTCTATACAATGTATTTACTGTAAATCACACAATTTGGAATAGATGCACCACGTGCATGCTGTAGTTTTATCAGGTTCAGCATAAGCATTAACATCAATCGCCCTTCAACTACAAAGGATGTTAAGGATGCTCACCAGTAGCATCTGAACGTAAGCCATGTGATTGCACACTGAGTGGGTGTTCCCTGTATTTTCTCTTCAATAAGTTGCCTCTGGTTATGGTCTGTTGTCGATTACTGTATGATGATGCTTGCAAGAAGCTGTGCTGATTCCCAGTTACACATCAGTATACCTCCCTCTTTGAAAAAGCATACCATGGAGACTATCTCATGTCTAACCAGTGAGTAAGAACAATTTTCCAACACTTTATAAAAATTGGCAACGAGAAGAAAGAAACCCACAAGACCAACAGTCCATTTATTTTTCAATATGAATTAGTAAATTATTTGATTCATTTCTGTGTTCATTTCTGATTTATTGTATTTGTTGCATTTGTTATGGATTGTTATTCTTACTGTAGTTGTTGTTTTATCATAAGAAGGAAATGTAATTCATCTGATATACTGGCACTGGAAGAAAAATGCATTTGGTTTTTGTACTGTAATTGTTTTGTTCACATTGGGCGCTTATTTGATTCAGTTGTTTAATAAGGTGTTTGATTTCATTTGGAGTATCAGTACTCATGGAATCAACATTTGTGTAGTATGAAGTTGTATTTTTTTTGTCAGTGCAAATTAATGTTATAGTGTCAATCAGCTTTTTTAGGTGTTTGAACAAAATGTGTTTTTTACAAATACAAGGTGTTCAAGTATGTGGTATAAAAAGGGTTATCATTCAAACAACAGACTTTTTACAAATAAAGGCTTATACAGTAAAAAAAAAAAAAAAAAAAAAAAAAAAAAAAAAAAAGCTAGTGTCTTTTCATTTGCCCTTTGAGGACTAATATACTACACTGTTTCATTTGACGTCTTATTAACTTATTTTCGGATATTAGTCCGCAAAAGGTAAATAGCATACAATGTTGCAAATTAAGAAGATAAAACAGGTATTTACCATCGCTTTTCCATGTTGTTGTCAGAGCTCTCACCTCCTAGTTGGTGTCTTGCTTTTGATAGGGACTCTTGGACACAAAGACATTCCAAAAACAAAATTTAAGAAAAGTCAAAAATATCTTCTTTTAATTTGATTATAAAACATTGCGCGTTTATGAGAATATACCGCCTTTCATACCCTATTTCCTGAATAAAGACGCAAAGTGACACCTGCTGACAAGTGTAATATTTCCCCCCTTTTCAATTCAGGAGCTATTAATTAGTTGTTTTTTTTACAGTGTTGGCAAAAACAAGTAAAAAGGATATACTGCTATACGTGTCAGATGAAGTAGCATTGAGCCATGTCTCGGTCAGTTTGGGTTATGCATCTACAAAGCACAAGATAATTAATTTATTTTGTTAGAAGGACAGATGCAGTTGAAACTCTTTGCTGAGACTTTTTGTCCTCTGTTGGAGGACATGACGCTATATATGGTAACACATTTGGACTTTTTTTGGTGGATGCACTCTGGGCAAAAGGTGAAGAGAACAGTGACTGCACCTGGAGCAGAGAACAGTAATGATTCAGTAAGACATTTGACATATTATGGTCCCCATATAATGCCTCTAAGGATTAGGAAACAATGTATTGCTGTCCAAACCAGCTAATTGATTTTATAGATTCATAGCAGAGGTGGTTTGAGGGGCTTTGGGTACAACCCACCCCTCCACCGGTCCTATGTGAAGCAACAACCTGATTAAAGGCACAATCTGCCTCTGAAAGATTTAACCAAAGTAGTTGCCCCTACTACAAACATTAAAAACACATGACTTGAATCTTCTATCACTTCCAAATAACAGGGGGACGGGCTTTTAAAGGGCCAGTTTGAAAGATTTGGCATTATCTAGTGGTGAGGTTGCAGATTGCAACCAACTGAAACTTCTTTGTGTGCAAAGCTTGTAGGAAAACTATGGTGGTCAGCACCAAAAAAATAATAATTATAATGGCCTTACTAAAGCGAGTTTGTCCATTCTGTATCGCAGAAACATGGAGGTGCAACTCCTTGAAGAAGACCCGCTCCGAGGCAATGAAAACACAATGCTTCTTTTTTTCAGGTGAAGAAAACATAGTCATTAATAATATAATCTTTTTCTGCCAACAGAACCCCCCTAAATACTACACACTGGCCCATTAATACATCAGCAATATACAAAGTTATTAATTACATCTGATTCTGTTGTGTGAATTTCTATGTACATCAGTAATGTTTGTAGACACATCTGGAAAACAGATATCAAACAGTTCAAATCAAATTTTTCATATACTCTACCAGATATGGACGTCATGGGCCTCTCTGTGTGGCGTCAGCATGTTCACTTTGTGTCTGTGTGGATGTCCTCCGGGTGCTGTGGTCTCCTCTCACCGTCCAAAGACATGCTAGGACCACAGGAGACTCTAAATTGCCTGTAGGTGTGAATGTGTTTTCTACATGCGTGTTAGCTATGTGATAGACCGGTAACATGTTGAGGCTTCACGCCCAATGCATGCTGGGATAGATTCTAGTTCCCAGTGACACATAACAGGATAAGCAATTAGGAAAATGGATGGGTGGTTGTACTTTACATGTTAAATTCTGCAATTGCTGTGTGAAAATCAGTGTGTTCTTAATTTATATGGTCAGAAAAAACACTGAAGGCTTTAAGTTGTTAGATAAATTCAACATGTACCAGAATGTGTTTTTAATTGTGCATTGATGGCTTTGAAAAGTCATCAGTTCCAGGCTTCATTAATGATTTGTCGGAGCAGTGACCCAAACACTAATACTTCAATGTCGTCAGGAGCAGGACCCAAGGCTTCGTGTGTGAATGGTGCACATGCATACAAATGACACATACGCAACTTGGTGTGGAAAAAAACGTTTACAATTTACAGCTTGAAAAGACCCGAGTGTACATTCTACACACTGTGCGTATGCATATTTGGGAATGGATTCAGGAGTGGGATATGGTGATGCATTATTTACCATACAAGTTATTTTTTTTTTCTTCTAATAGCCTCTTATGATATGGGAATATTACTTAACTATACATTCAAAGGCATTAGAGATATAATTGAATGTGTGTTATGTTACCCAGCCTTTTCCTAGAAATTCTGACTCACAAAACCCTAAAAGTATTTAAAAGCTACGGTTGGTAATCTTGAGAAACTATCAAGATTAGGCTTGATTTTTTTTAAATATCCAATTGAGAATCCAAAGTGTTGTCAATTCTTTTCCAAATAAATTTTCAATACAATTATTATAGAACAGAGAGAGAAATTACAAGACTAAGAGCTACAGCCTTGCTAGCAGCTCTGTGATGCTTATAGGCACAGTTGTCACAATGCTCACAATGACAATACTAGCATGCTGATGTTAAGCATGTTCACCATTTTAGTTTGGTACATTAGCATGCTAGCATCTGCTAATAAGAAAAGTAAAGATGAGGCTGATAGGAATGTCATTTTGTAGATATTTAGTTTAACTTAGGTATTGACCCGATGATCACCAAAGTCCTTAGAATACATTATCTTGGATCATGAATGTCTGTACAAACTTTTGTGCCAATCCATCAAATAAATGGATGTTGCAATATTTCACAAGATAAATGTAAACTTTTATCCGCTGGTGGCCCAAGAGGAAATGTCAGGGCATCCCCAAAGTCATGAGGAGTCATCCTCTGGGCTCCATGAATGTCAGAACAAACTTCCAAATCAATCAACTTAATCAATCAACTTTAGTTTTTGAGATATTTCTGTCTGTACCAAAGTGGTTGACTCAAAATGCTATTCGGATACCATGGCAAAAACAATTGCTATATTGTCATATCAAAATTATATTTAAATAAATGACATTTCAGCTATTTGAAAAAGATAGATGAGACACAGAAAAGGACTTTTGTCAAGAAAGCACATGATGGGGCATCCTGGTGGCCTAGCGGTTAAGATGCATACCGCAAAACCACAATGTCCCCTGTTCCCCAATGGGTTGCTGATGTTTGTTGGGACTCAATCTGATTTAATTCAAAATGCCAAATAAGATTTTTGTTAGATAACTAGACATTTGAAAATATTTTAAGATATTCAAAAAGGGGTTCCAACAATCTGTCAATGTTAAGCTTGTTCAAACACCCAATGGTCCACTCTTTATTTTTTCCCTAAAAAGCCAAAATTGATTTGCTGCCTTGGTATAAACAAAAAAAAGGACAGAAAAAAGGAAAAAATTGGTTAAGCTACCAAGCTGGATGGCAGCTGTAGGCCTTACCTCAAACATGCAAAATAGCCATTAAGATAATAGCTGAAGCCTACCTCACTCTTGTTTTTCTCCAGTTCTGCTTTTTTCTGCACAATATCAGTTCTTTTTTGAGACATAGCTGTTTCACTATAAATAATGCATAGGGGCAAGAAAAGGCTTGCGGCAGCACAGTTAAGGGAGGAGAGAAACATTCTCTAAATTTCCAGTCTGTTCAGTACAAAGTATGTAACAATGTACTTAACACAAAATGTTTAAAAATGCATCCTTTAGTCAGATTCAAGATGTTTTCTGCGTTTTAGAATTCTTCTCGACTTTAATACTTTTTTTTTTTTTTTTAAACAATATGGAACGCTTATATTACAAGAAATAAACAGCATATAGTTTGTTTTTATATAATATATGTATTTAGTGTTATTCACGTCAAGTGAAATGACTATTCTAAATGATGAATAAATATTGTCCATCTCCTCTGTTAATACCAGAACTTAAACAAGAAGGATTTGAGGTCAGAGGTCAAATATTGATTTCAAGGAATGAATTAACTCTCTAATAGATAACCAGGGACCTAAAGACAGAATCAATGCCACTAATATGTTAGCAGATCATAAAAAGTTGTGGCGAAGCATCTTGTTTGGAACATGAGTTTACGACAACAGCACCCCAACAGAGATACAGTAATGGAGCTGCAGATGAATCATTATGACCATCTTAAACCTTCGCTGTATCTGTTTTAAATGGGATCCAATCACAATGCTTGAATGTATCGTTAAAACAGATACTAGCAGAAAGTAAGGCAATGAGATAGATTCTGTGGTTTATGCCAAATTAGCTGAAGATCTATTGGCCAAACTTTCACGGGGTACACAGTATTACACATCTAAGCTCTTTTGTATTTGTTGTTGTTGTTGTGTGGTGTATTTCATCATGCTTAGGATCCTCTTACTGTGACCTCTGTAATGATCCTCTGCTGGTATGTCCTCATTCAGATACAACACAGATTTAATGCACAGGTTTGTCTCACCTAATTGATTTATTTTAATTTCCTCTCAGTCACCTTCAACGGGCACTTTGACAGTTGATTAGGCCGCTAAGTGAGTTCACCTTGAGAGCTAACATATATAAATTACATGTCCAACATGAAAGGACGTACTGATATCAACCTATATTAAATCAACATTAAATTATACCCTGTACAACTCAGGTGAAAGGGCAGTAAGTCACCTTTGGAAAACAACAACAAAACATGAATATGTGTGAATACTACTGCTGCTTAATTTCAACACTTGTGTTTAGTGTGGATTAAAGATAACACATACAGTCTCGCTGAAGTCGCTGCTATCTCTCTCTCTCTTTCTGCATCGGAGTGCATAGCTCTGTTGAGAAGATGGATACAGAGTCAGTGAAGTAGCCCGGCAAAAAGCAACTTCCATTTCTGTGTTCTATTGTCAGCACTCCATATAAAAACATAAAATATTGAAAGGTTGCATTAACATGGGTCAGGAATTGATGGCTGTTCCACTGTGGGGGGAAAAAAACGTAAAGTGACCAAAAAGCATTGGATGCTTTGGCCTTGTGTCTTAGACTGCCTGTGCTTTCTGCCACGTATGTGCTTTAAGAAAATAGTCTGAACTGATTCTAACTGATGCATTAAGGTTGATCTGCTGTCTTTATGGAATATTTGGAGTATTTAGAGGTTATAAAAATGGTCAATGATGCTGAACTGTTGTTGTTACAGTCGTGATTGCTACACGATGTTTAAAATTTAAAATCAATCCAGTATTTCAAACAAAGCTCATGTCAAACATTAATGTAGACTGTAGACACAGTGGTGCTACTCATCCAGGGACAGGATGTACTGTTTCCAAGGGATGACTGGAATTGATTTTTTCTTGGATTGGCTGGATAGATGACATCCACTAAAATCATAATTATTTAGCCAGTAAACAGTTTAATCTCTTAGTGTTTTACCCCAAAAAAGAATCACAAATTCTTTAAGCATCAGTTTTAACATGATAAAATGTCAAGCATGCCTCTCCTGTAACGCGGCGTGTCCATCTATTTTCCTTTTACAGGATGTTCATCTGTGTTGCCATGGAGTTCTTGTTTGGGGGTTGAAAAGAGAGTGAAGAGATGAAGAAGAGTGGAAACATAATGTGTCTAATAAAATATTAAGACACATCTCTTTTATGCATTGTGACCACGGCTGAACCACTAAATCCAAACCCCCCCAGGGGGCATCATTTTGAACATCCGATGGTATAGCGAAAAAGGGTGGTGGTGATGGTGAGGGAGAAAAAGGAAAGATTATAGTTACATATATGTGCCAAAGAAAATGCAAACACTGCACATTGTGTGATGAATGTAACTGAGGAGGTGTACATGCCATCGGTGTCAAAGTAAATTTTCAAAATTAATTGATACTGCGTGGCTTTGTTGGAGCTTGTCACTGCCCTCCCACATTTGCATTACACCATGAATATCAATCGGCGTGCAAGATCTCATTTTAAGACACTGAAATCTCTCTCCAGTATTTTATATAAGACATTTAGAAAGCACGTGAGAATCACTTAAAAAAATTGTTTGGTATGCTGCGTGGAAAAAAAACATAAACTGCCTCTTGCCAAGTGAAATATTTCACTTAAATTGTGATAAGGTCACAAGTCAAACACATAAAATTCTACTTTCCTGGCAAATCTGCTTCTCAATTTATTTTGGCATTTTCCCTGGATTGAAGTAAATCACCGAAGGACAGATTTAAGATTATCAAAAAGGCCATTAGACAGTGTGGCTATGGGAACATAATGTGTCTTAGGGAAGTGTAATTCTTCTTTTTGCCAATAAGGGTCAACTATGTGCTCGCTTCTTTTTTTACTTCTGGCACTTTATGAAAGTTATAGCTTGAAGGCAACAGTGACGGGCTGTCAATTAGACTGTTTGCTGATGTAAACTCTCTCCCTTCCTTTGACCTTTGTTCCATGCTCTCTTCCTCTGACTAGTTCGTGACAGGTCACCTTCACCAATAACAGACTATTTCAGAGATGACAAAAGAATCAGGACAAGTTGCCTCTGAAGCCCATGCACCACTTTATATATATATATATATATATATATATATTCATGTATATATAGATTAATTTTGACCGTTCTGTCTATCTTTTTGAAATCAGTGTTTCATGCTGCATTTGATGCCAATGTGTAAAGATATTTCAGTGTCACTCCATTTGGCTTTTTGTGCCTTGAAGATAAAAAAGCAATGCAAAGGAGACCTTTTCTTATTTGCGAGTCAGATGATGTTGCAGACGACTATTTATGGTTTGTGTGGTCTTGTTTCCACATAAGATTATGTTTTGTAACATTACTATTCTTTAAAGTAGAATGGCTGCTTGGTACCTGGACAGTAAGTGAGAGCATACTAAATGTCTGGCATTTATATATGCCATGGCTGTTGAGAGCAGGAGAGCAGAAGAGGAGGAGTAATGCCAGTATGTGGCGCCCTTGGCATCAGAGCTCCTTGCACCCTCCAACACAAACACACACTCAACATCTGACAGCCTGGCCTGTCATCTACTGGCCAACTTCTGAACTGCATCCCAGCGTTCCGAGCAACAGCACTAACAGTTTCTCAACCAAACCATACTGCTACCAATTCCACTTTAAATAAATACATTGCTACAATAATCAACTGATATATATTTGATTATATGTTGTTGTTGTTGTTGTTGTTGTTGTTGTTGTTGTTGTTGTTGTTGTTGTTGTTGTTGTTGTTGTTGTAACGCAAAAGCTACCTTCAGACAGGTCTATCAAAAAGGAGAAGAAAACACTTCCTCCTTCTGAGCCAAAGCTCTGATTCACACCGCCTCGCAGTCTGCTGACGGGGAAACACTGGTTGTAGTGGGTGGATGAATAAGTGTGTGAGGAGGTATTGCACTGAATCCTGCTGGCAGTTTGTGTAGGACACAGTACCAGGCCCAGAAACCTTAATTTCAGTGTGTGAGACAGCTCTCAAAGTTTGTGCGTCATTGGTCCTCCACTCACATTTCAAATTAATAACTGCAATTATAACTATTAATGTGACTGGAATATTGATAAGATAGATAGATAGATAGATAGATAGATAGATAGATAGATAGATAGATAGATAGATAGATAGATAGATAGATAGATAGATAGATAGATAGATAGATAGATAGATAGATAGATAGATAGATAGATAGATAGATAGATAGATAGATAGATAGACCATGCGCGCATTATATACAGGATTTAAACAATATGATATATACAATGTGGCAGGCTTTCATAGATTATTATTAATACACTGTCCCAAGATCAGAAGTGTAAACTGCACTGATATAAAAAGAATGGAACCATACAGCAGTGGAGTATTTATTAAACTTTGTCAGAATGGATAATCAGCATTTCCAAAATGTAACCATAAGTTTGCATTATTTTCTTCTTTTATTTATTCTTTTTGCTTTCCCACTTGACTTTCGTTCACCCTCTCCCCCTCTTATCACTTATTTACTCATGCTGGCAACTCTTCATGAAGGTTTTTTCGTCTAGGATCCTGTGCAGTTGCTCATGAGTCATCCTGTTGATTTCATTTATTTAAAGAGTGCTCCTTGCTGTTACACAGTACAGTTCTTCCCAAATACACAGCTTCCTACACATGTTGTTTTCTTCAGACAAAGTCTTGAGACAGCGTGATGGTCTCGCTTCCCATCCTTTCACGTTAGTGTCTCCTAGATAATAAGCTCCACACGCCTCCATCCACTACCCCACCTTATCCACCTCACCCCTCCAGTCACCCCTGATCAACATTTTTCACATTGTTAATCGCCTATGTCAGCTTCTGGTAATTATAGACAATTAATCATGTGTGATTCAGTCTCTCTCCGTCAGCATTGTGCTCCACGCTGTGTTGAGTGAAACCGACAAAGGTGAAACTGCCTTTATTAAGTAGGCAGCGCCAGGGAGTGAACTCCCCAATGATAAGCAGCGTGTTGCAGTGCTGTGGCTTACACTTCCTGGAGGCCAGCGATAAAGGCCAGGTGGAGATTAAATTACATTAATTCCTTCGCCAGAAGCCCTGACCCAGAATGACTTACAAGACAAGGAGGATGGAGTGATGAGCTGTAGTGAAACTACTGCCAAAGTACTGAAAAATGAATTAACCATCAGTGTCACAACACACTGTGGTCCTAACCTGCATTATAAAGTCAACGACCTCAAACACAAACAATAGACTGCACTGACTAAGAAATCACTGTAACTTTATTGTGCTGTAATTTAAAATGCATACCGAGTTACTCATAAATGTATGAACAGGGGGAATTATTTTCATCTGCCCCAACCCAAAACTATTAACGGCTAAATCTACGTTTTTGAAATAGTACACAAAGAGTACACACACCCAGTCTGGCAAACACTGATATGCAAACATTGTGTTATCAACATGCTAAGTAACAGTCAGTCGGTGGCGGAGAGTGCAGGAAGTTCAGTTCTGTGAGTGTTCTCCAACATTGTGTGAAGATGTGTCCCACGATGCGCTTGTTGGTGCTTATAAGCATGATAGGTAAGTACATTTACTGCTTCTTTACTCTTGTAATTTTGTGTTTATGGGACTATTTGTATGTGTAGGTTTCAATACACAGTGCTTTCAGTGGTGTTTGATTTTGGATTAAATTTGTTTTTGTAGGATGTGTTGAACTGATCTCGGTCAAGACTCCCCAGAAATATGTCAACGTTACAAGGGGTGAGAGTGCCCTGCTCCAATGTATGTTTGTGTCTATCGAGCAGACCACGGCCCTCACCATCCAGTGGGACTTTGTTTCACCGTCCTCCATGACGCCACAGCAGGTAGAGACACACTGCTGCTCGGATCAGAGCTTTGCACCAAATATGCTTGAAATGTGCTGCATTACCCACTGGGATGATCGATACTGTAACGTCAGGTTTAGTGACTTCCTTCATTGGTAAAAAAAAGTGAGGATCAAAATATTTCAAATAACATCAATTGAACAAAAAAAGCAGGCCTCTCCCATCTAAATTGAGTTTCAGTCAAGTAGCTCACAGTGTTTGTTTAATGCAAATGTGAGACAAAATCACTGCTCGTCAATGAAAGAACTCAACAATTTGGGAGATATTCAAAAGTTTCAGTTGTCTGTGCTTTAATTAAACTTTTTACCAAAGCTTTAACATTCAACTCTTGTGAAAAGGTTAGCGCCTTTTTTCAGTATCCCGTGTATGTTTGACTAACCGCCAGGAGACACACCTCACTGAGCCAACAAAGCCTGTGAATGCCAAATCAGATTCAAGCAAATAAAAAATAAAAACCCCCACAATGTTTACAATTTAAATGATTGCAGGAGTGTGATTACTATTTAGAGTTTTAAACTAATTTAACAGAATGACAAAAATTTTATTAGCTGCTGCAACGTTTTTATAAAATGGTACTATCCTCTGGACATAATTACACTAAAGGTCATTTATTTAGGGCCTGTGGACTTTATTTCTATTTTTTCCGTAGTTGTTTTTTTTCGTGCTAAGCGACAAAAATCTTTTCTCTAGCAATTCGAATTTTACCAGCTGCCTTACTAATGCTCTTAAAGTAGTGCACATGGTACCTTGCAACCTAGGAAGCAGAGACTGAATAAAATGTCCCTGAGAAGACAGACTGTCACTGAGTATCACAGAGTAACAGTATACAGAAACATCTGTGTCTTTATCGTGTCTGACGTGTTGCCATCCGCTTTCAGGTGTATTACTACCAGGCAGGCAAGGATGTCATCCCAAGTACTTATGGAGGCAGGATTCAGCCTCCGTATTCTCCTGGCACGACAAAAAACGCCTCAATAACAATAAGCAACATGCAACCATCAGATTCCGGAGTCTACACTTGTCAGGTTCACAACTTTCCTGATGTGGACGGACAGTCTGAGGTCAATATCATTGTGAATGTTCTCGGTAAGTTTTATTAACTACAGAGGGGGTAAAAAAGAAAAAAAAAAGCTTTTACCCTCTTGGATGTTAAGTGAAAGGTTTGTGGTGAGGAGCTTTGAATATTCGATAAATACTTTGAACATAATAAATAACTAATTAAAAAATGAGTAAAAAAGTAGCAATAATGATCTGTACACATCCATGCAGCCCAGAGAAGTGTACAACTGGTGTATAGAGGATTTCATACTACTTGACCACACCCGTTAGCAGTATCAGCTTAATATTTGCATTATGACAGAATGCAGAAAGTAGCTGAATCATTTTTGCGTCCGCATGTTGTTATCATGTTCTGCTTTCATACTTGCGTTCACACCTGGACCTGAGTGTTATCTGACAGCATGAGCTGCTGGTGATGTTAAAACAGAGAAAAGAAAGAGAAAAAAAACCTACCCAACCCTAATCTGATCCTCGTGCTGGTGTTTCTGCCATTACTCTGCTGCTCATAAGGGTGTGGCTACCTGAAATGGGAGAGACAAAGAACACCAACGGTTTCCTGACGTCCACTTAAATTATTATTTTTTTTCTTCAAATTTTAGGTTATATTTAAATGTTGTTATTCCATAGTAATCATTTTGCTAATCATTGGTGTCATTAGTTATGTCTGAGTGAGCTTCTCCTTCAAATTCCCGAGGGTTTTCTTACACAAAATCCCACTGTAAATTTGTTTGAAATATTTTAGTGCTGAGATTGCTGTAAATATTATCAGTGTTGTGACATTAACACATCTATTAAAGCAGTGGCCCTGAATAGTGTGATTAGGGAATTATATTCAGTTTGAATCCTCTCATTCACTGAGTTACCAGGGACAACCTCGCAGGCCTCAGTATCCTCAGTAGTTTCCATGGTTACTGCAGCAGTCTCCTCATTGTCAGCGTTGGAAATTAGAGTATGACTCTGACTGCACCCTTGTACTGCATACAGAATATATATCAGCATCTCCTGAATGCTAAACACACGTCTTGGATTTCATAACCTTTAAGAAAATGTTTGCAGGGCAGTTTCTGGAAGTGATGCCTACTTAAGAGCTGTTTGAATATGTATGAATGTTCTCCTGCTTATTATCATGGGATAAAATATTTTCATCATCACTTTCTGTTACATAGAATTATGGTAATACAGAAAAGAGAGGGAGTATTCTATCATGAATTGCAAATAAGTCTGTGAGCTTTACCTTTATTATGAAAACAGTAGATGTAAAAAATAAGTTATGTCATTTTAAAGAGCTGACCAATCAAAACACTGATAACCTAATGATTATAGGTAGGCACAGTGGAGATTGAGTCTATGCTCAGGAGTTGTAACGCCACTCCCAACATACTATCTGCCTCGTGATGACTAATGGACAGACTCAATGTTTGATTAACAATAAGCAAAGGATTTGTCATTTTAACAAACACAAATCTGCAATTGTCTTTGTCACAACACACAAGATTTATACCAGAAATCGAACCATTCTGTACAAATGAATAGAAATAAAGAGAGGTTGGCAGCATTAAAAACACTATTGATTTAGTGACTTTGACCAATCAATGAATTAGCAGAAGCTGTTGGACTGTAATATATACAGGATAGTATGATCCAATCTTAAAGCAGTGGTGCAAAGTCAGTTCACTTATTAAGACCATTTTGGCTTGTTACCCTTTCTAATGTAATCGCTCTTGTTAGCAAGAGTGATTTCCCCTTTAAACTGATTCATTTCATTTCAAAGAGGTAAAATTATCATAAAAAGAGAAAGAAAGAGAAAAGTCAAAAAAATAAATACATTAGTATAGAATATCAATATTTTCTACTGATTGAACCAGTGCTTTCTAATAACCCCAGGTAGAATTAAAACATATAAAGTCACCTAGTAGACTCATGCATCATCCTTGTCCTCTGTCAGAGAGGCCCAGTGCTCCTTATTGCTCCGTCCACGGTGATGTGGAATCGGGTCACCTGGTCACTCTGACCTGCCACAGTGTAGCGAGGGAGCCCGGAGTCTGATTTGGACCAAACTGGATCAGACTAAGACAAGGAGGCCTGTGAGCGTGGGAGCCCGAGCCCGAAATACACTTGGACCAAACTGGATCAGACTAAGACAAGGAGGCCTGTCCTGGGAAGAGGTCAGTAATGTGTGTGTGTGTGTGTGTGTGTGTGTGTGTGTGTGTGTGTGTGTGTGTGTGTGTGTGTGTGTGTGTGTGTGTGTGTGTGTGTGTGTGTGTGTGTTGTGTGTGTGTGTATTTGTGATTTACTTGTTGACTTATGCACATTTGCCATTTTTTATATACAAGTGTGCCCTTTTTTCTTCAGCAACTGAAGCAGGAATCCTGGAAATAAGAAACATATCCCAGTTTGAGTTTGGGGAGTACCAGTGCAACGCTACAAATGCGGTGGGATTTTCAACATGCACTATTGACCTGAGTCATGGTATGGTAACAGTTTGGGTTTTTGAGAACATGAACAAAAATACCTAAATCAACACAAATACTAAAAAAGGCTTCATTCTCTTATATTTGTACAGAAGTGGGAGATGGAGTGATTGCTGGTGCAGTGATCGGCGCGTTGCTCGGGTGTGTCCTGATCATTCTGGTTGTGTGGTTCATTGCTCACACTCTGAAGAAACACAGATACAACAAGGTCAAAGAATCAGAGGCCAATGAGATGAAGTAAGAATTAAAGTTCTTGATGTTGTTGCATTTCACCATGTCATTCCTACTTCAAGTGTGTGACACCAACTCTCTCTGCCACCAGGAGGAGCGCTCCTCAGGCCCGGGAAACCTCAGATAGGGTTACCGTGGCAACCCCAGCCAGCAACCTCCATGCCGAGGGAGATGAGCCACAAGCCTAAAAAAAGCCTGTTGAAAACGTCACTCTTCAGAAACAGGGAGTCCAGGATGTTCAGTCTTTAACATACGTCATTCTCAAATTTAATCAATATGACGAAGCTCACGTTCGTGTTTGAACTTGCATATTGTTACATGTTTTCTGAATCATGGAGTCATATGCTCACCATTAATTCAATCTTTAACATATCTTTTGTGTGTTTTTTTACTTAAAATGTGCTTTTGTAGTTCTATTGTTTGTTTTACCATTTCATAGTTAGAGTGCCAATCAAAACATGTTAAAGAGCCCTACATTAGTCATTCAAGCTACATAATATTAGAACAAATACATTAATTGTATGAAATAGGACATTAAAAATGAAACTAGAGGGTGGAATCTGCATTATGCAAATTATCAGCATGATTACCTACTTATGTATCAAGACAGTATTGTCTTTAAAAAACTAATTATTTATAATTTGGTTTTTTTTATGAAATTATCTCAATGGTTCTTCATAGGATATTCAGACCATTATAACAGCAGCAAACTGCTATTTGCAATGTAAAGATATATTGGATTAATCTCTACCTGAGCAAAGAATCAAGTCACTCCCTCTGTGTGTGTGTTGTAGTCAAAGCTTCTCTGTGCTTTGTTGACATAGCCGGTCCGGTAATATACTGCACGTTTTTACAAGTGTGTGTGCACGACTAGCTAGCTCATGGCCGCAGCCATATATGTATTTTTGTTTTTTACAGCTAATGGGAAGTACAAACTAACTTAACTCATCTTTAGGTAATTTTTTTTACTTTATGTAATGACGTCCGGAGATCCTGATTAAAATAAATATTGTGTTTTCGGAGTCATTGAGTCATTTAGCTCTTAATTGATAATATCATGTTTCATCAATGTGGCAGCAAACTTACACTGGAGCAATTTGAGGTCACAGGTTAGAGTCCCCCCAAGTCTCCAAGACTATTTGTCTAATGGGTTTCAGTGGCTTTGTTTTTATTTTGTATTGGGAGGGGTCAGATGGCTTTAAAATTGTATTCAAGCTGTGTGGTTTCGTAGTCTATTAGATTTTTCTGTTTTTATTCATTTAATAATGGTTAAGGGGGGCAGTGGTGACAACTTGAACCTCTTTATTCCAATGGAGAAATTAAAAGGTCAGCAATCGGAGAGTCACTGGTTTGATCACCAAAACTATTAATTCAATTCAATTCAATTCAGTTTATTTTGTATAGCCCAGAATCACAAATTACAAATTTGCCTCAGAGGGCTTTACAATCTGTACACATGCGACATCCTCTGTCCTTCCCTCACATCGGCACAGGAAAAACTCCCCTAAAAAACCCCTTTAACAGGGAGAAAAAAGGAAGAAACCTCTGGGAGAACGACAGAGGAGGAATCCTTCTCCCAGGATGGACAGAATGCAATAAATGTCATGTGTACAGAATGAACAGCATAACAGAGATACAACACATTCAATGTATATGACATAAATGATTCATATAATAAGACTACTTATAATAACAGCAGCAATTATTATAGTAGAATTATAATTATGAAAATAGGGATAGTAATGTGATTAATAATAATAATCGAAGTAGCAGTGGGTGTCAGTCGGCTCACAGCAGGAGGCACGACTACGGTCCAGGTACCACAACGATTCATGGAAACCTGCAGAGCGAGAAAGCAAAAAGGGCTTCAGGGTGGAAATAAAGCTAAAATGCTTAATGGTACAGGTAATAGTAATAGTAATGTGACTAGTAATAATAATGGTGGTAGCAGTCGGTGTCAGCAGGGCCGTAGCAGGATGCACGACCACGGTCCAGGTACAGCCACGATTTATAGACTCCAGGGTAGAAGCAAGTCAATAAGCGTAATAGTACAGGCAATAATAATAGTAATGTGACTAATAATGATAGTGGTAGTAGTAGTGGGTGTCAGCAGGGCCTCAGTAGGTGGCACGATGACAGTCCAAATATAACCCCGATTCCTGGGAACCTGCGAGGCGAGAAAGCACAAGAACTCCGGGGAAGAAGCAAAATCAGTAATGTGCATAAATAGGAGATTAATACATAAAGAGGAAGTGAGAGAAGAGGAGAGAGGAGCTCAGTGTATCCTAGGTAGTCCCCTGGCTGTCTAGGCATATAGCAGCATATCTAGGGGCTGGACCAAGGCGAACCAGAACCAGCCCTAACTATAAGCGCTATCAAAAAGGAAGGTCTTAAGCCTGCTCTTAAAAGTGGTGAGTGTGTCTGCCCCCCGGACTGAAACTGGAACCTGGTTCCACAGAAGAGGAGCCTGATAACTGAAGGCTCTGGCTCCCATCCTACTTTTTATAATAGTTGGGTAATATGGAACTATAAGTTCCTTAAGATAAGACGGTGCCTGGCCAGTTAGAGCTTTGTAGGTAAGTAAAAGAATTTTAAATTCTATTCTTGATTTAACAGGGAGCCAGTGCAGAGAAGCTAATACTGGAGTAATATGATCTCTTTTCTTAGTTTTTGTTAGAACACGTGCTGCAGCATTCTGGATCAACTGTAAAGATCTAAGAGACCTATTAGAGCAGCCTGATAATAAGGAGTTACAGTAATCTAGTCTAGAGGTAACAAATGCATGAACTAGTTTTTCTGCATCGCTTTGAGACAGGATTTGCCTGATTTTCGCAATGTTACGTAAATGAAAAAAGGCTGTCCTTGAGATCTGTTTTATATAAGAGTTAAAAGACAGATCCTGATCAAAGATAACTCCAAGGTTCTTAACGGTAGTGCTGGATGCTAGAGCAATGCCATCTAGAGAAACTATATCGTTAGATAATTGATTTCGAAGGTGATCTGGGCCTAGTAGGATAACTTCTGTTTTTTCAGAGTTTAACATTAAGAAGTTACAGGTCATCCAGGTTTTTATGTCCGTAAGACATGCTTGAAGTTTAGAGAACTGGTTAGTTTCGTCTGGCTTAATCGATATAACTGGGTATCATCTGCATAACAATGAAAGTTTACTGAGTGTTTTCTGATAATATTCCCCAAGGGAAGCATATATAAGGTAAATAAAATAGGTCCAAGAACAGACCCCTGTGGAACTCCGTGACTGACCCTGGTTTTCATCGAGCTTTCATTGTTTACATATACAAACTGAGATCGGTCTGATAAATACGACTTAAACCAGCTAAGTGCGGTTCCTTTAATGCCTATTAGATGCTCCAATCTCTGTAATAGGATTTGGTGATCAATGGTATCAAATGCAGCACTAAGGTCTAGCAATACAAGTACAGAGACAAGTCCTTTGTCTGAAGCTATTAGAAGGTCATTGGTAATTTTCACCAGTGCCGTCTCTGTGCTATGATTCACTCTAAATCCTGACTGAAAATCCTCAAATAAACTATTGTTATGCATAAAGTCACAGAGCTGATTTGCTACTGCTTTCTCAAGGATCTTAGAGAGGAACGGAAGGTTAGATATAGGTCTATAGTTAGCCAACACCTCTGGATCAAGAGTAGGTTTCTTAAGAAGAGGTTTAATTACAGCTAGTTTGAAGGCCTGTGGTACATGGCCCGTTAGTAAAGACAGATTGATAATTTCTAAATTGCTAATTAAAGGTAAAACTTCCTTAAGCAGCCTAGTCGGAATCGGGTCTAAGAGACAGGTGGAAGGTTTAGACTTAGAAATAGTTAAAGTCAATTGTTGAAGGTCGATGGGAGAAAAGCCATCTAAATATATTTCAGGTTCTACAGCTGTGGATCGATCGGTACTGGCTGAGGTCAGTAGATTATACATTTTTTCTCTAATAGTTAGAATCTTATCATTAAAGAAGTTCATGAAGTCACTACTACTCAGGTTTATAGGAATACACGGCTCAACAGAGCTGTGACTCTCTGTCAGCCTGGCTACAGTGCTGAAGAGAACCCTAGGGTTGTTCTTATTTTTCTCTATTAATGCTGAATAATAGGCTGCTCTAGCATTACGGAGTGCCTTCTTATATATTTTAAGACTGTCTCACCAGACTATTAACAACAGCAAATGAGTTATAGACATTACTTACATAACATTTCCTTTATTTATTCCCACATGGATAAAAGCAAATATTAAACAGCTCCTTCTATCCATACATTGGCTACCCCTCTGGCCTCTGCCAATGCTAAGCTAGTGTCCACAAATGTATTGCAAATGATTATACATTTGAAAAGAAACATTGTAAATGAATAAGCATGTCATCAAAAAAAAATTGTATCTAATGACTACATCAGATCAGCAGATAGCAGCTGTGGCGTAGTGGAGAGCAAGGTAGTTCTCCAATCAGAGGGTCGGTGGTTCAATACCCGGCTTCGGCAGTCGATGTGTCCTTGGGCAAGACACTTAACCCCAAGTTGCTCCCGAAGGCTTGCCATCGGTGTGGACTGGATGTTGCATGAACGTTAGTTAGAGTCTGATGGTGGCACCTTGCATGGTAGCCTGTCATCAGTGTGTGAATGGGTGAATGATATGTAATACACTACTGATTGTAAGTCGCTTTGGATAAAAGCGTCTGCTAAATGACTGTAATGTAATGTAACAGTGATTCTTAACTATCAGCCTCGACTATGCTTACTTTTTAAGTGCTTATTAGCTGTAACTTACTGTATTGAGGGAAATATTACAGACCCAGTCCATTCCTTTATTACACCATTTATTGCGATCATATGATTGTATGAGCTCAATAATAACTTATCCATTTCATTTTTTCAAGTGTTATACAGGAGACATTCAAGATTTCAACCACAGTCTGTACCCCATGCTGCCATCTGAAAAGCGTTACAGACGTATTATCTTTCGTAACACCAGACTGAAGAGCTGCATCTTTCTTCAGGCTGTGAGACTCCTGAACTCCTTCTCCCGACTCGTTATAAAAAATAGAGTTGTTCTCTTGTGTAGTATAAAGGGACTGCAACTTGCATTTAGGTGTGCAACTAGAATGTTATTGTTGTTGCATATGGGCAACATATGAACCTTGAACCTATAGGCTAATAGATAAGGCACAGAAGTGAAAGGAGTTCCTGTCCAGGATCAGGCCTGCAGACCGAAGCAGCGTGCGGAGCTGAGGATGTCATCTCTGGTTAAATAGCATCCACAGAGCTGCCTCAGGCCAGTGAAAGACTCCCTCCCATGCATGACACGCCAGTTGTCTATGAAAATTACCTCATGAAGAAAAGACAGGATACAATTCTTAGATCAAACTGAAATACAGTTACATTTGTATATTTAAAAGTTTCCTAAATCTGTAAATTAATTGGTTGAGTTGGGCATTTGGAGAGCTTTTATACATTTTTGCTTCCTGGCTGGGCCGTTTCTGAATGCACCTCCTTTAATAAGAGTAACTTTCTTACTTTCCCTGGAGTCAGTTTCACCCACAGCTCGTTCTCAGGTTTCCTCAGTTCTGTAGTCAGCTCTCGATGTGCCACGTACCATCGCTGAACAAGGTCATGGGGTACTGTGTTTATCACCGATCGGTCATAGTTGTTGTATCTGTTGAGAAAAGATACACCAATCTTGCTGTTGATTTTAATTTAAAAAAACATATCATCATACCTTTAAAACTACAAAACATTCCTTTAAAAACAATATAAAAATAGCAAGAAATGAACTATCAAAACTACAGAGTTTCTCAACAAACTTTAAATGAGGACAAGTTTGCCTTATTAATATATTTACTCAAGGGAAGCCATGAATATTTAATAAAAGGATAAAGCTTTAAGCCTTCATTAAAATCCTAAAATTTCGATTTCTGATAATTCACTACTGCGCAAACATTAGTAAAAATCGCATCAAACTAAAGCGCTGACATACCGGATCAGGTACATTTCATTGTTCCAAGGGTAGACGTTAAGCACAGGGCCGATGCCTGTCATGTGGTTTTGGTGGTTGTCAGAGGTTTCAATGTACTCATGCCTGATCGGCACACGTGCAAGCAGCTCAAAGTTTTCGGGAGACTGCTGGCGCACTTTTTCAGCAGCGTAGAACCCATCTACAAGTAGTGTCCTTCCCCCAGTTCCATCATGCTTGAGACAGTGAAATACCTGGATTCTGCAACAGCAATCAGCGTTATTGAGTTAGAAAATGCAACTTTTCTTGAGCTTCGTTTAAGATATATATTAAAATTAAAATCACTCAGTGTAATGAAAACAGTTGACAGGACATTTGTTTCAATGCTTCACAAACAAAATCCCTTCCTTTCTATCGGGGCCGTGTTGAAATCACATATCAGTTCATCTCTGCTGCACCTACCCACATGGTTCGTGAAAGTAGGAGGTGTCAGTGTGACGGTCCAGGGCAAGCTGGCTGTAAGCAGTGTCTCCTCTTGAAAAATCTGATGTAAAACACCACATTCTTCCATATGTAGTCTCCCTTGTGGATCAGTAACACAAAAACACAAGTAGATTAGGAAGGGGTGAACAGGGTCGAACAGCTTCTGTGCTGCCTGTGAATATTGCCATTGAAAGCAAATCACTAATGCTGAATATAGTTGCATGAAAATGAAATTTGTAGTGCATAAAGTTTCACAGTCAGCACTTAATACCTGATAAGACTGACTCTCTGGGTCACTGCCTCGGTGGCCTCCACTGTAGCTGGGACATCATCTACAAAAGCGATCCCATACAGAAGGTAGTTTTGAAGAAACTTCTTTACTTCATCATCACTGCTCATGAACGTGTCCCATTTGGCGGAGGGTATGTTTGCATTCTTATAGATGTCTGAATCCCAAAGGATGCATGGCTGGACGATGCTCTGCTTCTTTCCTTCATAGCTGTTCTCAGCTAGCCAGCTAAGGCTGTACTTTGACACATGACCTCCAGGCCCTGGGATAGAGAAATTGAATATATTATTATTGGGTACACTTTATTTAAATTGCATGAAATGCAATGCATGACATGGTTATTTCTCATCTTAATCATTTATTTATGAAAGGTTACAGCCTATTTTGGGTAGATCACAGTGTGTATTTGTTTCGTAAAATGCACTTAAGTACACAATATCCTGAAATGATTAGAGAATTTAAATGTATCAAGCATGTTAATAATGTTAAATCTAAGCTCTTATTTTAAAGCCCTTTCCTCTCAAGGGGCCTTGTGTCGTGTGTCATGTGCATGAACAAACTTATGATAAAAAAATAATAACCTTTGCACTGCAGCACATAAGGCCCTTTCTTCATTACCTGACCAAACCCAAAGGATTAACTGACAACACATTGAATCTGCACAAAACACACCCATCACAGAGTGAAAAGTCCACCTCGCCTTTGCATGAGAAGAGAGCTTCTCAAGTCATGTGACAATGCCAATTTGCACTAATGATTCACTCATTTACACTCTTTTGTGTTTTATATGACTGAATATTCCTAGAGACAATAGAGCAATGTATTTGTTCATTGAAAATAAGAGATTGATCTGACCGAAGGTTGCATGTTATAAATGCTTTATTTCATATTTTACAGTTTTATTTCTTGGTGCTTATCTTGTTACTTTCTGTGATGGCCCAGGCAACTCCTTTCAGAGCTGCAATGGAGCATGACAATGTGGTCACATGGTGCATGGTCAGATTAATTGTTTAAAATGTGTTTGCCCAGTATAATGCTCACAGCGAAATATATATGACAGATTGGATGTATACTCAGAAACTCACCTACCACAGTGCAATACAACAAGCTCCCAGGTTTTCTGTGTCAATTAGTTTGGGGGCAATTTGATTTAAAAAAAACATTGAAAATCTGGCCCCAATGGGGCATGTGCCTATTCTGAGGTGCGGAGGAATATGTTTTGACAAGAACTCTTTGCCTGACCTGCCCAGTATTTCCAGATTTTCAGGTGGGTAAAGCTGACTTACAGGTGAGGACGAGATGGCCATCTTGCACAGTTGTATTGTCAGGACGGATGTTGAGATCTATGCTCCCAGTGTCCAGGTTCCGCTGGTTAGTCTTGGAGTTGTATGAAGAGGGGGAGCGGCAGTGATCCCGCAGCCACACGTAGTTAAAACGCATCCGCGTTCCTCCATAGTTCAGCACTGGCGATTTCATATGCAGAAAGTTAACATTGAGTTCTGCCACAAATATGCATGGGTAATAGTGCAATTTAACTCACCGAGACAACCTTCCAGTGACTGAATTGTGGCTGAACCCGCAGCACATGTGCGGATCTGCATCTTGTGTCGCCATGGTAGCTGGGAGTTTGTGAATCCAGACAGCAGTTGCGGCTGAGCCTGTTTGAGCGCAGGTCGCAGTATCCTAGTCAACGTGCCCAGCATCCTGAACAACAATGTGTGATGTAAGAAAAAGTAGAGTTAACCACAAACTTAAAATGACAACCTTCTTCTTTACGCGCAGTCGTAGAACCGACACATCTCCTTCAGCGCTCCACCTCTTTAATACCAGAACAGTTATTTATATGCCGAGATTAATTATCAACCACAGCATGTTTTTTGTACCACAGAAATCGTCAAGCCTAGGTAAGATTTCTGTGGTACAAAAAACAGGAGGTAAGATTGGCGCATGCGTGATTCCCTTAACACCAATACCCGGATGTCCAGCGCATACGGAGCGTGTATGTTGAAAGAGAGCAGAGGCTGTAGTTTGAGGTGCTATTCAACTGTATTCTACTTAGAGGTAGGCTGTTATTTAGCAGATACCCTCGGACATAATAGAAAAAGCACCTGTCAACGCCATATAGTATCATGTGTACGCTACTTGCCCTCACAATCCAATGAGGGGATGCCAAAATATGTGAAGGCCCTTGTTTGCACAATAGATGTGTAGTGTTGTGCTTTCGGGCCCAGACAATGGGACTAACAGGTAGACTCAACAAACAAAGATGTAAAGGATAACCCAGTCTTTGCTTGGTCAAAACTCTGGTTTACAGTCATCAACAAAGACGTGGACATGCAGGCACCGCAAACAAACTGGAAGAGATGAGAAGAGCAGACTGGCTGATAGCAGGAAACAGGTGTGCAGGCAGGTGAGCGACCAGATGACTGCAGGGCTTCTCTAAGGGCATTGTTCGGCTTGGGTGGAAGGGGCTTATCCCCAAATATGTTCCCAGGATCGTATGTTCCCAGCGGGCATAGTGTGGCTCTTACACATTGTAAGAGATTGGTAGGGCTTATCATAGCAGTTCAAAGGGAAATGGACGTTTCAAATGGAGTTTGAATGAATCTGTTCAGCTACTGTGGAGATATCAGTGTCTAAAGTCAAGGAAACCGGCATACCCACATATATGAGGGTATAGGTTTTAATGAGTATTACATCAGCAGGTTATAAACTGTATGTGGTTGATTTTTAACTAGTTGATCTAGGGGAAACGTACATTAAACCCACGGCCTAAACAAATAGGTCTTTTTCACAGCAGACATCTTGTCATAGCAGCAAAATCCCAGATGTTGTTTACACAAACAGTGGTTCTGTTCTCGTCAAGTGTCCCAGTAAGCCATGACAGTGAGACAGCATTCTCAATACCAGGACCCTGAAACTGACGCAGCTGAATTGAATTCAGCCATCATTCATTTTAGTATTTACCCCCATGCTCTTTCTTTCTGTGACAAATCAAAATGTCTCCTATGAAAGAAGCCCCTTAACTGCCCTCATTAAACATGTAACATTGGCTGTGTGGCTTTCCCCTGAAAGTTGTGTGTGCATGTTTTATGATGGTCTTTGTTTTAGATTAGGTGCCCACCTCTTCTAGGAAATACTACAGGAGAGTTGGGATCCTCTGAGGGCAACTAGTGGGCAGAAGGCGAGTAACTGGATGTGACAAGACAGGAGAAACAGAGTAATTAGAGGTTAAATGAGTCTGTGACAGAAGTAGTGTGTGCTGCTCACCTGTGAGCATGAGAGGCCTTTTCTACTATGGAAACCTGACAGCTATTTGAAGCAGAGGTAGCGGTGAAGCTAAAACCATGCTAACCCCATATTCACAAGGAGCTAGGCCTCAGCAGACTCAGCCATGTTAGTGGCTGATGGTTGATAGAAACCTGCATGCTGGCTCCCTCTGGAGTCCTTTCTAGAAATTGTCTGCTTTTAATACACAAATCACCTGGCTGAATACCGCTTTCCTTCTCTCCCAATTTTCCAATGATTTGTTTTGGTGTGCGTCACAATGAAGAGCAGTGGTGCAAAGCTGTCTATGCAGAATCCCTTTGGCCCTGCTGCACACTGGGGTATCCATATAAATCAGGGGAAGTTTAATAGAAGAAGATTTATCATACATAAATCATGATAGACATCCAAACAGAAGTGTGACAATTTCCCGTTAAGATTTGTTAAGAAGTAAGCATCTGTATGAAACTGTTTTTCAGATAAGAGTGATTTCTGCATAAGTAAAGAATGACCTTTTGCATACACCAGACATAAATCATGTGTATTCCCTCTCCTCTGGTGATGCATTGTTTGGCATTCTCTGTATTGAAGTTGAGTTTTTTTTCAGCAATTTCTTTCAGGATCCTAAAGTGCAGTTTGTGTAAATTTAAAATTTGCAAACTGAGGTTCGCTATACAGGAAAAGGGACTGAAACCATCAGGGGAAATAACCAGATCTTTATATGTAAATATGTAACCATGTACTAACGCTCAGGCCCTGTTGTCATTTTTAAATTTACTGTTTTATTTGATGTAACATCTGTACGCAGTAAACAGGGTGTCTGCCAGTGTATTAATAAATCACGTGATCGATGTAGGCTAATTTCCTGTTGATGATTGTTAAAATTAGAAAAACAGAAAAACATACTGAAGTTTGTTTTGTAAAGGACAATCCTACAAGTCAGCTGTTGGAAGGGGATGACCGCCAGTAGCACTCCGTTATTTTGCTTCCCTGTAGCCTGATAGTGCAGCCCTGCTGAGAACGCTGCGGTAATGCCCCATTCAAGTACTGTCGGACATTTGAAGTTTCCGTTTGGTGTCCACGAACTGCTTAAAGTAAGATATATGAAGGTGGATTGTTTATCAGAATGTGACGTTGAGGAGCCATACAACATGATAGCGACAGTTTTGTTTTTTTATCTGTTATTATTATTATTGAATGTTTCTATCATTTGTTGTTGACTATATTTGAATTAGATTGCTTAAAAAAATGCAGCAGATTGTGAAATCAAATTGGGAAAAACGTGAAATAAGCAAGGCAACCAAACAGTCGGCTAATATCAATTTGCAATATTCCTTAGGCTACAGATAACTTAGTATAAGTCTTAATCAATGTATGAATAGATAGCAAGTGTTACACAAGCAATACACGCAATTAAAAACATATATTGCTTAAGTATTATCTAAACCCAGCAGCATAGTAGCCATGAATGTGGGTCTTACAAGAAGAAAAATCTTCATGCATACACGTGCTGTAATCTCACTGAAGAAACAGTTCAATGATCAGGCTAGGATGATAGAAACAACGTGAGTACTAGGATTTAGAAGCTTATAGGGCGCACCTGAAGGCAGCATAAGCCTGCCCCTCTGAGCAGCAGTCGGTTGCATGTTTACTTGCTTTGTCAGCGGTGTCCCCGCAGCAGATAACTCATGCGCCTCACCTGCTGCTGATCAAAACCTTGGACTTTTATCTCAGAGGTTGTCTTATCGCATCGTCAGGGCTCCTTATCGGCAGATTCACCTCTCGCAACGCTTTGCGGCAAGGCCAGCCTCTTGCGGACCTTGAGCGGGGGGGCACACCGGGTTCACAGTATTTTCCAGCTAACGGAACGATGACGTTAAAATCCAATAAAAACGAACCCGCTGTCATACTGGAGTCGGTGAACAGCGTCCGGACAGCCCTCTCCGATCTGTACCTGGAGCAGCTGCTTCAAAACAAACCAAAGTCTGACAAGGTAGGGTGTCGTTTTTACCTCTTTTTTTCTTTCTTTTTTTGACCCCCAGATCTTGGTGTACATGCTTGCTTCCGGGAAGCAGAGAGAGGGGGCACATGACCGATGTTTGTTCCTGGACAAGGTCTCTAAAAATAGAACCAGTCGTGATTCCATAATAGAACATGCAGCAACTGAATTTGGACTGTGAAGCAAAGAACTATACATGTAGATCTTTCCTTTTTAAACACAAATCAGCAGGTCTGTGTGTTGTTAGTGTCCACTGCAGTGCTCAGTCAGCCTTAGTTGGATCTAAGTAGACATTACATTGGCAGTTTCACTTCTGCATTCCACCCAAAACTACATATGGGAATCATTTGACCAATTGGGGAAACGAGGCTGTATGACCTGTCAGACAGTCCATATGTCTAGCTGTGATCATAAGACAATGGTACCTGTGAACTTTGACTGCAGCTACAAGTGCTACTGCTGAAAGCCAGGCAGCTTGTTTACTACATCACACTGTACCCAGGTTGGAATTTAAAGACATGACTTGTTTTTAAATTAAGGCCAGATTATGTTGCGAAACTACTTTTCCATTAAGATGAACAACATGTGTGACCACAGACCAGTTCAGACTGTTTCAACTCTTTTTCTTTAATGACTGAATACCTCTAAGCAAGAATTTGGCAGCCAGTGGAACCTTGGGAACTGTTTGTCCTAAACCTCTTCTCCCTGAATTTGAAAAGTCAGCAGTGAGCTTCTAAGGGGAAATGGAGAAGGGAGGAAACTCCTTTCCCTGACATCAGCAGTTTTACAGTTTAACAGCCTTGAGTTGCAATCTTGGCGACGTGTTCTTCTGCTCGATTCCGTTATGTGAAATCAGGGTCTTTAGGGAAGGTCATGTGGTCCATTTATCATACAGTGCAGACACATGCAGTTTGAAATGTTGCTCATATGGTGGTACGTGAGTGAACATCTGACTTTTTTACTGATCCAAATGGATTCCTTACCTTGAGTTTGGTAATAACATGAATAAATTATGTTTTGTTCTGTATGTTTCGAGCTAAGTAGTGGTCTTCTGCCTTACATGGAGTTGTGCTCGTCTGGAGACTACGCCAAATACTTAAAGACTAACTGTGCATGGGCCCTTCATGGACAGTCATTCATGCATTTCAACTCCACACAACTTGAGCCACACTTCTCGCTGTCATGTTAAAACCAAAACAAGTTTAAGCAAGTCAGGCTTCAAGCAGGTGAGACCTAGCATGGGACGGAGGACTTATTGTCTTGGCTTTCCCTCCCAGCTATTTCTGTACAATCTATCCAAATTCTTCCAATCCTATATAGGTCAAACATTGATCTCCTACTGTGATCCTTCAAGAGTTCAATACTTCGTTGCCTTTTGGCCACAGACCCGCCCTTAATCCCACAGGGAGACATGATTAATAAATACTATTTGTTGGCTTGAAAATACAAATTGTTTACCCAGAAAGAAGAGACGAGAAAGAGACCGATTGTTTTAAAATGCAATCATTCGTATTAGATCATAGTGCTATGTGGAGAAAAGCAGGCAGAACAATAAGGTTGAGATCTTTATGGTGTATTATCTTATCCAGAGAGTGGCTTTCTGGAACGCACTCTCTGTTTGATCTGCATCATATAAAGACAAATTTACCTTTAGTTGAGGGGACTCTGCTCTTTCCTCAATGCATTTTTTGGGGGCTTTCACTCGGCTGTTTGTTTATCCTGTTGCTTCTCCACACCCAAGACTGGCGTTCACGTTTCTGTAGGGGCCTCCTGACCCTGTTTAGCGTAACAAATGTCCACTGTGATTGCAAAACACTGTGACAAAGCAGATGAATACTTTTTAATCATTTGATCTCTTTACACTCTGATGCGAGTGATAGAGCTGGCGGAGCTCACTGTCATGAGAATCCTCATGAGACTCATTTAATTAAAAATGCCTTTCAGTGCCAATCTAAAACTTATTTCATCGGTATATTAGCATTCAGTGGTAAGACATGTTCCCTCTATTTCCTACTGTATGTGATAAGCCTGTTTATATTCTGTTCAGAAAGGTTCAGTTGTTTTGTGCTAAAGCCTTTAGATTGAACCTTTGTCAGTTTCCTTCCTGCTCAGTCCTGAGGATCAGCACTTTGTTGGGAGGACATAAAGTGTCCTGCTCTGTGCCTTGTGGAGAGCTACCTGGTAATCGTGAATATAAGTTGAGCACTTATCCCTGCCTAAAATGGGCACACACAAAGTAGTTTCTATAAATTGGTAAAAATACTAAATGTTAGTATACACACAATTCCTGGTACTTTATCGCACTTTCCTCAAGTTAATTAACGCTGGTCATAAGATGAAGGATATGTGGTTCAACAAAATGACTGTCCAATTTTCTTTGAAGCAGCTTTGAACTGAAAATGAGGTTTTACCATCCGGATTAGGAATAACAAGAAAAACACATTTGGAGTTCAGAGATAGAAATCAGTGCGTGTTCTTTGAGGATGTATTTATTTGTGCGGAATGTAACCGTAGCAAGATTGCTGTACAGACTCCTTTCCTCAGGGGATGTAATTTCATCAGTTCACCATTGGACCCCATCCAAACACTCCCTCTTGGTACTGCACAATCCTGACGGATAACAGCACAAGGCTGGTAAATAACTATCATGTTGCACAAGAAAAGACAACTGCGTGGCTTTCATGACTCCTACATGTAGTCCAGCATTCTTCAATGAACAAATACCAAGTTTTTATTAAAATTAATGAAACTTATAAGTGAAATAAACAAACAGTAGAAATTCCTGCCTGTTTAACACACCATACTGCTGTTACAGAGTGCAGTATTTTTAGGGCTGAGGCTACAGGCGAGGAGGAGGAATGCGATAATGATATTTATTGGTTTATTGTAGTGCTGACGCTGGAAGATAGATAATAACGCTTTTTGCTGAACTAGTGCTGATGTGTCATTTTCATGCAGAACATTTCTCTTCTCTGACGGTGATCTGGACTAGAGTACACCTTTGTTGACGCTATGGAATGAGGACCGACATTCTTCTGGGGATAGGGATTTCCTGCTTTTGAACTCATAATGTTAATGAAAAACAACAGCATGACTCAACAAAGTCAGCCCATTGTCCCTCTTTTGATTCCTATACCAAACTTAGAAAGCTCATTCCAAACACTATAAGAATTAGCTTCCTTACATTAATGCTACTCTTTGATGGGATCACCTGATGAGACTGGTGGTATCCATGACCACATGAACCAGGTGGACCAGATCACTGAACGTGGTTAATGAGGTGTGATTACACACCGGGTTAATTTTCAACCTCGAACATATGTTGAAACTGCAAATGAAACACGGCTGTTGGCACACATTAGCTTCCACTGCAGTTATTGGAAATACCAGTATAGTAATGATCTGATCTGTCCAGATGAATTAACTCTAAATCTTCAGTTCAACTATTTGTTTTTCTTTTCACTTTAAGCTAAATTTATTTCATTCTGTGTGACACAAAACAATATTTGTAATTTCCTTTTTATATTCAACAGGCTTCTATGCAAACCTATGAGAATAAGGGAGCTGAAGTTTACACCAACGGTAGTGCTGGACACATGAAGGGCACAGAACTGACCAGAATGAAGGAAGTAGAATTTGAAAAGAATCCTTCAGAGCCAATGGTATTCCACCTGTCTCTACACACACATTTTACATATTTTTATATTTGTGTCGCTGATTCCTCCTCATTGACTGTGGTCTTTGTCTTCAGGGGGTCACTCTGAAGCTGAACGACAAACAGAGGTGCACTGTGGCCAGAATATTGCACGGGGGCATGATCCATAGACAAGGTAATTAATCAAATATTTATTTGATATCAGTTAGTGAGTGTGCTAGAAGGTTCTCTTCCCAAAAGGTTGATAGTTTGTCCCATGCAAATCTGTATTAGCATTAGCATCTGTATGATAATCTATACAGTATAGATTATAGACCATTCACAAGCCGAGCTGTAGAATAATACTTAAACTATTCAGGTGAAATATATTTTTTTGGGTTTAGATTATGCTGGTATGATTTGAGATTCGGAATGCCACTAAATTTTTAATTGTCAGTAATAATCTATAAAATTTCGACTGCCATAGCGGCCATTTTGATACAAGGCTTTCCTCGTCTTCAGTTGATCTCTCAGGAGAACAAATATTAGTTTAGGAGCTGCTAACACATATTAGGACCATAATCGAGAAAAACAGAAAACTGTTACTATACTTCTCCTGGTTTTCTGCCTCTCTCCAGGGTCTTTACATGAAGGGGATGAAATAGCAGAAATCAATGGGAAAAGTGTGACAAACCAAACTGTAGATCAGCTACAAAAGATTCTCGTAAGTTCATATCTTATCATTTTTCATTTGGCACTAAGGCCTATGCAAATCTTTATGTGAGTTAACCAATATGAGTTCACACACAGAAAGAAACCAGTGGAGTCGTCACAATGAAGATTGTTCCCAACCTGCAGAGTCGATCCCGCGCCTGTGAGGTAATATACATTTACTTTAGGTCTAGTGGTTAATTTTGTGTTTTGCATTTGTCGTCTCCAAACGTCTCGGAAAAAATATTTTTGCATGACCAAGAAAATTAGCGTGACTGTCAAATCCAATGGTAACTTCTAGGGGTGTAATCCACAAAGACGAGTTTGATTGCATTTCTTTCTTTTTGTTCCTCTACAATTTACTTCTTAAAAAGATTTTGTTCTTCGTTAGGTGAATCTCCTGTTAGTCAATGAGCAACCCAGGTGACTATAAAATAAGTTTAAACCTAAAGAACATCACTCGTAATTAGTTTTGCTAGTTTGACTTGAACCACTTTGGTGTTTCATTCTGCCATCTACTGGCCACATCACATTTTCTCTGGCGGCCATTTATGTGCTTCCTATGCACAAAGGATTTGCTGCTGGCTTTATTTAACAACATATAACAATAGTATGTTGCATAATCAAATAATTGTTAATGGCTTTAATTTAATGACCACAGAGAATACATTGCATTCAGTGATGTTACTCTTGTCTTAATACAGTATATCACTGCATTAAGTTCCGACTTTGCTGTGGTCAGTGATGGCAGTCTACTTAAAAGCTTATAGTCCATCAATATGGAGACTTAGTTAATACGCTTTTCATTTTTTAATGCTCAAAGAGCATCATTTTTGGTTACCCAGACCATTCCAGTATGCCCTCTCTTTGTACATAATGTGTTATCACTTTTACTTTGTACAACTATCACTGGAGTAACTTGGGGAAACCAAAAATGTCCATAAACTCTACTAACAATAGTAATATATTACCCTGAGGAGAATTTACATGTGGTCCTGTTCTGATCTTGGACAGTTTAGCAATGGTTTGAACATAAACTTATCTCTCTCTTAAAAATAAGATTACAAATCTGTGATCAGTGGGGTTTTTCACGACAAAGTTCTGAAGAAATGTAGCTTTAGCTTACTCTATTGTATGTTTCTGCAGATCGGCTGCAGGAAGAGGATTGATTATTTAATAAATTAGACCTCACGTCTGGAACTGCGGTTAAATAGTTCATTATCACAATAGGAATCGAGCTGTCCAAGATCATATCATGAACATGTCAATTCTGTTAAAGGGTGGATTTCCCTATTAACCTTAGAATAATCCAAATTAATTTGTTAGAAAGACCCAAATTAATATTTATTAAGCCTTATGTATAGGTGCTGTAGGTCTTTGAAGTCCGACATTTGGTGATTTATACTTGCTCATAATGTGAGGCCCTCATTATGACAATATGGGTGTATTATGTACGCAGTCAGCAGACTGTTAAAGGGCTTCTGTTACGTAGAAAAATACACATAAGAGATTTTAAGCATTAATTTGAGATGCCCCTCTTCTTGATGGCTTAAACATTCAGGAAAAACTACATTTTTAAAATTAAATGAATAGCTTTGCATGAGCTGTCTTAAAAAAACACAGTGTAATTAGTAACTGTCCAACAATTGACTGGCTAAAACAGGCTTTCAGTGTATTACTGAACTGCAGAATACCTGCTTATTTTAAAGCAACTATTCATAAATATAAAAAAATGTCAAGCCCTGTAAGCATCTGGTACAGCAGTATGTAACTGGTGAAAATTCCCCACAACGGATTACATAAAAACTGGAGTAAAGTTTAGCAACAATAAATACTCGCGTACCAGGAACTATTTTCACAGCTGACCTAGATGAATGGAGATTGGACACATTGGTAAGGTCTGCAGATTTATCATTAATGTCCAGTAACACCAAATACACACTGCACGTTTTTATGAGCTCCTTCTTTCCCTCCAAAAAGTGAATACAATATATGTTCTCTTAATCTATAGATGTACATGAGGGCCCAGTTTGACTATGACCCCACCAAGGATGACCTCATCCCGTGCAAAGAGGCAGGTCTCAAGTTTCAAACTGGTGACATCATACAGATAATCAACAAGCAGGATCCAAACTGGTGGCAGGGCAGAGTGGAGAGTGGCGTTGCCGACTTCGCTGGACTGATTCCCTCCCCAGAGCTCCAGGAATGGTAAACAGCCACAACTGTCATACTATCTGACGAAGTATCCTGTCACACTTACCATGACAATGCCAAAGAATGACATGATTTCATAAACCACATCAGCATACAACTGAGTAAAATTGTTCCAATCTCTTTTCCCGCTGCAGGAGGGTTGCAAGTAAAAGCAAGGCCAAAGAGGGCAGCCAGTCCTGCAGCCCATTTGGAAAGAAAAAGAAGTGCAAGGACAAGTACCTGGCTAAACACAGCACGAGTGAGTGTATCACTAGAATCCTGCTTCTTGGACATTTTATTTCCCTCAGTTTTACTTTGGTGTGGGTTGGTCTAAAACAAAATCCCTTCTGTTGCAGTTTTCGACCAGCTGGATGTGATTTCTTATGAGGAGGTTGTTCGACTCCCTGCTTTTAAAAGGAAAACACTGGTGCTTATTGGTAAGATCAGTTACATTACTCATTAGGGGTATCAAATTAATTTCGTCAATCATTTCTGATACACATGTTGTCAACAACATGTTCCACATCTTGCAAATGTACAGAACTCTATTAAAACCTCTTACAAGGTAAAGATAGTTTCTCTGACCGCAAAGATTTAGACATGAAGGTTAATGTCTGACTGAAATGTAATAAAAGATTCTGCGTCTTTTAGGTGCACCTGGAGTGGGAAGAAGCCATATCAAAAATGCACTATTGACCAAATACCCTGAGAAGTTTTCCTACCCTGCACCTCGTGAGTAGACCACCAGACTTTTTTCTTTTTTCTTTCACTAGAATAAACAAGTTTTCCGACTTGTCCTTTGGCTAAGTCTTTAACCTTCTACACAGACACAACCAGACCCCCACGGAAGGAGGAGGAAGATGGACAGGAATATTATTTCATCTCCAATGAAGCCATGACCAAGTGCATCTCTGGAAATGAGCTGCTGGAGTATGGCAGCTTCCAGGGAAATATGTTCGGTACCAAAACTGAGACCATCCAGAAGATCCACGATCAAGAAAAAATCGCCTTACTGGATGTAGAACCACAGGTTAGCATTCACAGGTTTCTTTGGAGACATGTCATGAAATGAATAGTTGAGGGAAACTTTACTATTAATTCAACATTTCCCCAGAGTCAAATAAAGTCAAATGATGTCTTTTTATGCCTATTTTAGCTTTTTTCAAGTATTTTAAATTGCGAGATTAACCTGCATCAAGCAAGTATCAGCTTTTTTGTAGGTTAATAGGGAGTGGAACATTTGAAGTATACTATCCTATTATTCTCATTAAAAATGAATGTGTGAATAAGCAATATATATTCATTAATTAAAATGCTTTTGTAAGTTAGACTTACTATCTGTCTTAAGTGAAGTAAAAGGTTGCCTACATTGAGCTGCAATCAATAAAAATAGCCCCAAAATGTTTTGAAAACAAACACATTAGAATAAAAAATTGTAGGTGAAGTTTGGCCTTTACAAGCTGTTTCCATGCAGTTAATAAGTTTAACAAATGTCTTCTTTTCTTTCCCATCACATTTGAATGCAGACCTTGAAAGTCCTGCTGACTGCTGACTTTGCACCTCTCGTGGTGTTCATCGCTCCGACCAACACAGCTGCCCAGGTGCTAAATCTTTATCTGAATTCACCCGAGTGCTTTGAAACACCACACTCAATCATCCAGCAACTGCTTAACCCTCTGTTTCTTTTGTTTCCTAGACGGAAAACCTGCAGATGATCCAGAAAGAGTCGGACGCCATTTTCACCACATATAGACATTTCTTTGATGTGGTTCTTGTCAACAACGACGTGGATGAAAGCGTTAAAGGTGTGGAGGAGGCCATGGAGCGGGCCATCTCTACTCCACAGTGGGTGCCTGTATCATGGGTGTACTGACCGATGTCTAGCACCAGTTTAATACTGTTCTGTTTGTTAAAAAAGCAGTGCAATATCACTCCTTAGAGTTAGTGATGTCCCAGGTGTGTATGGGTTTATTTTTGGTTCATGTTAATTGTCACTGAGATTTTTTGCACAAACGCATCCCAAAAAAAAGCAATATCTAGAAAGGTTTCTTTTAGAAAGTTGAGAACCTCACCAGGGATGTTTTGTTTGGTTGTTGTGACATTTGTGCTTCAGGATTTTGAGGGGCTTAGGGATAGTTTTGGTGCCGAACACCTTTGTGATTGTTGGAACGTGAGCAAATGCAAAATAGGACCACAACTGTGAATGAAATCCTTCCTTTTTAAATGAAAGGATTTGATCATGCAAAACATTATTTGTGGATTCATTGTCTGTTTTTTTTTTTTTCTTTTTCTCATTAGATTGTGCCATGAAATTGAGATTCTAAAACAGTTTGTTCATACAGTGTGTGTAACTCTATTCAACCATAATGTCTTGTAATCCAAACCTTTCATTCAGTCATTGACAACATCACTTGTCTCATCTCGTCAAAATTGTATATCTCATGGGGTACTGTAAAGGCACTTTTAAACAAAAATAAATTTCCCAGCTCTATTGCAACTGCTTCTTTGACTGTTTTTCATGGGGAAAACCTGTTCTCCAGTACCATCAGGGAAAATAATGACAGTTTTATGTCAGTGGGAAATCTCCAAAGGGCACAAAAATGATTTCAACTAGATCCACATAAAACAGGAAAACACATGGCAGTGTCGATCATGAGCCAAACCACTGCAATATAAAGGGTTGATATCTATCCTATTTTATGATTTGGGATTTGAAGACGTCACGGCTCAAAGCTTTGATTAATTATAGATCAAGACTTGCGTATCAGAGCTGTACAATGTGTCTCAAACACATTACAATTCTTTGCTCATCCACAGTGTGGGAGAAATAGTTACAGGTTATACATGACAATGAATTTGTTCACAGCTTCTATCCATAACACCTTTACACAGTTTTCTGGTATTGTCAGAATTATGACCCTTAATGAAATCAAAATATATCATATGAAAAATACTGTTTTGTGCTCGGTTCATTCTATGTAATTTCATATGTATTAATTTTCTATATTTGTGCTTCTTACACAAATTTGATATTTATAATCTTTTTTTTTTGTCTATATATTCTGCCCTAAAGATCAGGGAAAAAGGGTTCATGAGAACAGTGTCTACTTGGGAAAATATTGATATAACCTCCTAGCTAAGGTAGCTACTTCTACATCTATTTTTAAGAGATTTAAGCAATCAAGCAATCTGTCCTATAGCACCACCATGTGGGTTCTACTGAGTTACCATCACCCTATAAAATATTGTATATTATATATTGAACCTACATCCTTTTTGGGACTGTTGCATTATATATAAATATATCAAAGATGTGTAAAAGATGCAATGTTGCTGCCTCCTCAGAAACTTTCTCATTACATAATCTTTAGCCACAGTAATTGCCACTAACTGCTTCTGTTCTGAGAAAAGATAAAGATTGTTACTCGTGAAAATCCTTAAATTCAGTGCTGCTTCTTTATAAAAGCTTGGTCTGTGACTAAATGTGAGCCAAATGACGTACTTTATCATAAGAATAATACACAAATACATTACAGGAACATCCACATGTACAAGAGTAGAGTATGATAATGCAAAGAATAAAACAAAACAAGAGATTCTACTTTACACTAATCAAGAAAGAAGAAACGATTCCAGGAAACTAAATCTAAAGTATATTTGGTCTGACAAAGGTTCAGTGGTTAGGAGTGGATTTACAAATTTACATGTGATTTCAGCTTGCATAATTCAATTGCACCTACAGAAGGCCAATACAGGAGCTAAGTAAGGTCAAGCAAGGTTTAGTAGGTTAAATATGTAACTGCATGTTTCTGTGATTGGATTTCCAGTGTTAGTTGCCTCAAAACAAATACATACAATATGAAGTATCTCCACTATTATATGCTGTTATTTTTTATATGAGACACTGTGTTCTTGAATCAAAAAATCTGTCCAATTAGTATTGATTAGATCCTGTACATGATGACAGTTGCTAGCACCTCTTTTTGGTTTATGTTACAGTAATCCAACAAATTGTTCCTCTTCAAATTGATATTGTCTTTCACTCCTGTCTTTCTGGCATTTCCTTTGAAGATAATGGGTTCAAAACCACTAACATCACAGAAAAACCCAACAATTTAATTCTAATGGAAATTGATTTCACACTAACAAATTAAGAAACATGAATTAATATTTGTATGTATTTCCTTATTGGCTTAGACACCTGTTTACAAAGAAGGCTAAAAATATATTATGGGTTCTCATATATATTCTTCTAGAAATGTAACTTTTTTATACAAAAATTTAGTGAGTAGGCTATTATTCATCTGAGTAGGAAAAATAAACACAAATATATTATTGGGTCCCAGGGAACAGGAAGAGTCCCCAGAACACATGATTTAAGAGACTCTATCCTCACATTAATTCTATCAGACTCCTTTACAGCAGCTTACAGCAGCTTACTAAAAGCCTGAAATCATAATCAACCCTTGTTCTTCAAACAAAAGGTTGGCAAAAATGCTTTCAGGTGGGTTTAGTTCCGACTACATCCCTGTCCATATCTATTATGAGAGATAATCAGACACCTACTGCGAAGCTCGCCACACCCCCTTTCGAGGAACGCCATTTTGTTGACACACAGACTTGAAGTCTAAATAAGCTCCTTTACTGAAGCTTTAAGCCCAAGTATGATCATGACATGTAATGCAATTTATGGAAAAAAAATCGCAGAGTCCCAATAACAGCGCTTATATGATAAAATAAGCGCTGTCCTGTGCGATAAAACGGTGCGTTTGAAGTCTCCCGGTCACCCATTTCAACATGAAACTCGCCTCCATTGACGTCACCGAGCCATCTTTGTCCACCTTAATCCGGGCGGCTGTTTATTACACCTTCATTACTACACGGACCCTGTACAGCGCCGGGCTCCAGTTTAGCCTGCAGGTGCCGCATCACCGTAGAAATAGGACAAGTGGAAGAGGTTTTGTAGCGAGAGGGGGGAAACATATCTCAGCGGCAGACACAAGCCAGTGCTCCTCCTCGGCTATATAGGCAGGGAAACGCCACAATAACCATCCAAAGGGTGCCAGAGGGTAGAGAGGAGCGCAGAAGGCAATCCACATCCATCTGCCAGCCACTTAGTCCGCGCTAACATCTCCAGTCCGGATTTCAGCACAGCTGTCCAGCCAATACTACCAGGAAAATGTGAGTACAACATCGATTAAAGCCTCTTTTTTTTTTTTTTAATCCTGATTTATTTATGAATTCCAGTTTCGTCCTCACGACTGATGTTGGTAGGCTATTTGGGATTAATGGTGTCTGAATGGTCTCTTGTGCGTCTTTGACATCAAATACTCCGGTTATTTCACTGGAGTCACTGTTAGTCAGTATATTATTAATATACACGGCTGTTGAATGTGATTTTACAGGTTTTATTTATTTTTTTATCATCCGATCGTATTTGTAGAGGCTAACGCGTCGGCCTAACCTTGGAGCAGATGGAGGGTGTATCGGCTTTAACCCCATTATTAGCCTTATTATAAGTATTATTATCCGTTTTACACGGTAAACGAGCTCCGATGTTCATCGTGTGCCTCTTTTTATTTAATCGTCGGGAGCGTTTCACCGGAGCCAGCACGCACGCATCTTTTTTTCCAGTTTGGACTGGTTTGGTTTTTTGAAAAGGACACCGTCTGTGTGCGATAACCGACGGGCTAGTAAAAAAAAAAAAACACACATAAAGAAAAACATCATGTACAATAAAGCCCGTTTGTCCTTTCTGAACATTTATTGGCCTTTATTTGTGTGTGTGTGTGTGTGTGTGTGTGTGTGTGTGTGTGTGTGTGTGTGTGTGTGTGTGTGTCGCTGAACCACAGGTGACGGTCACGCTTAAATCAAGCAACAGCAAGGACACCGTGTTGAACATATAAAGCGTCGAACATTATTCGACGAATACTCCGCGGACCTTTGAGGAGACGATGGTATTATTAGCTCTGAAGCAGGCTTAGGCCTAGTTTACGTGATATTTGCATCCCACAGCGGGGGGGGGGGTAGCCTAGCCTCCTACTGTATGTCGTCGTGCGAGGGCGGACAGCCATATCTCAGCATATAACAGGCTGGTTTAGACTTAAAAGACACATTAACCTTTAAGTAACCCTCTTTCTTTACCCTATTTGCCCCGCTTTGTTTTCGACTGCACTCAATATAAATAAATAAATAAATGGTAGGCTAAGTAAAGATAGCCGTGACAACCTCGACTGTCACAGGCAGGCAGTTAAAACGTTAGTGCCGACACACGACATGTCACTGTGGCGACATGTTTGTTCCCACTCTTCCTTTGGGCTGTGAGTTACATTTGTCACCAACATTTGGTCATAATTGTTCATTAATTGCTTAACACTCCGCCGCCCCCATAAGGAGCCTCCCCGCCCTCGCTGTGTGGTAGGCTGCCATTGTATTTACAGGCCCTGTCGTGCTCGTCGTGAAACGTGATGTAGGCCTGTCGTGTCTGTGTATGTACGGTCGAAAAATGAGAAACCAGTGAGTGTCGTGGGTCGGGCTCCGGTTCAGGAGCATCAGACAGAATGGGGCAGCGAGGCTGGGATCAGGCTGTTTCTGGTCTGCTGTGGCGCTGTCCAGTGCTGAACATGTCGCTCTCCAGTGCTCAAAGTCAGACAGCGTGCTTTTTCATGACAGTGACAAAAGAACAAACAAACATCCATTAGTTTTGAAAAAGCAAATTAAATTAGTAGCCTACTAGTTACTTTAAATGTAAATTGATGTTATGGTATGTTATCTATGCATTTAGGGCACATCGGATGTGAGATAATCTAAGTGTTTAAATGATTCTTCATTTCATCATGGACCCCTGAAAACCCCTAAATTTCACAGGAGCCCTATTTGGAAACAACATGACTATTTTTTTATTAGCTTTTTCTTTAAAGAGGGTTGAATATAATTCACTTTAATGGGAAATCTTACATTAGCAGTGGACTGTAGATCCAGCATGAGCTGTGTATAACAGATCAAATGTCTTTTTTTTTGTGATGTTTGATTGAAAAGCAGATTCCAGTATATTTCTGTCCTGTTGTTTCCCCCTCATTATTGTCTTGGAATAGGGTGAAACTGATGTATGTGCTCTCTGCACTGTTGTCAACAGTGTCTTTTTTGAGATTTTGAGACAAGTGAGATAGGTTCAATGTGTTCTCTTGACTGTATCACTGATTCAAATTCAGTTTACCATTTTCAATTAAAAGTGAATATTATGCATCCACCTGTGTGTGGAGCTTCCAGTTTGCTCCTCAAACAGGATGTTTAGGCTAATGAGAAATCGTGTGAGGCTGCACTAGCAACTCTTCCTGGTTGGTATGAGGGGCCAGTTCAAAGGCGATAATGGCGTGAACCTCAGCACACCTCTGTGGTGATACTCGTGCTGACAAGCGAAAAGGAACATACAGTAATTATATAGATGTTATATTGTTTAATATTAGGTATGTTGATATGCAATTGTATAATGATAATCACTGGAGTCTCAAGAAATAAAACAATATATGTTACTTGTATGAAACACGTAAAAATAATTCACTATTATATATATCACAGTTAGCCTCAGGGGCTTTATATTGTCAGGGTTTATTAGGGCTGGTTGGTAGCTGACAGGGACCACCAGCACCATCAGGCCAACTATTCAAACGGATTTCTTGTTGTTAGAGGATTAGTAATGTGTGAGCGTGTAAAGGTGACCTTTATACAGAGATTTTTCTCACACTGGTGGAGCAGCTGAGTTACAACTACGGTAACTTTGTCAGAAGATACTGCAGTCTTAGTCAATGACACATTCTAATTTTATAATTATGGTTTAGCAATCGTACTGTTTTTGTGCTGGATTTGTGTGGATGCTGTGCCTGCTGTCCATCTGGCATTTCAGTGATGAAATGCAGGGTTAGATTTACATTTTTCTTTCAATCTTTATACTTTCAATTAGACAGCATTCAACATTCCTTCTTCATGTTATAAAAGAATAGCTTTTAGAATAAAGAGAATAATGTGCACTTGGTTTGTCTGACAAATCTGGCCAAATTTGATTATTTCTGTAGGTTGTGGCTCAGCTGTTACATGATGATGTGTCTGCATAAGATATGGAGTTAGTCTGTAGTTATTTATGTGTACCTTAAAGCTGTCACTCCACTTAGGTTTTTGTTAATGTGACTAGATGGAATGGGTTATGTGATTTTGTTTTGGTTGAAATATTAATTTAACATTCGCAACATTTTGGGTGTATCTGTTTTCCCTGCTGCAAAGAGCAGAAATACAAGTATGTTTTGTGTTAACGTGAAGGCCGAGACATTTTTTCATGGAGCTTTCACTTTTCAGTGGTAATTGGCACTCTCACTCAAACTGCCCGTCTCTCACTGATGTCATTATTGGTGCAAAGTGCCTCCAAAAGAATACATCCATGTAGGTCATAATACAACATGACATGACAAATCAACTTGACATTTGTAAAACCTCAGTAGATGATTCTCTTTGTGATAGAAGATATTAATCTGGACTCTCCAGCGCTACCATATGGAAATGTCCATTTTTGGAACACAGTAAATCTTTCAAAACCTACAAGTTAGATCTGATTATAGTTTGAATCTCAATACCCATCAGAAAAGGGTGCATTTTTCCTTTCTTTTGATACACAGCAGGGTTCTAGTAGTGTCTTTATGACATTGCATTATCTGGTAGCTCTAAGCACTGTTCAGTCCATAGCAAAGATCCACAATCTGTGAGTAAATATACTAACTGAGTACGAACAAATGGTCCCCAAATAATATATATTTGTTAGCATCCGTCCAGTAGTTTAAACATAATCCTGCTGAAAAACACACAAACAAACAAACCAAACCAAAAACATTACCTCACTGGCAGATGTAAGTATCATGGTGCAGGACAATATGGTCAAAATCTTCTTCAAAATCACAATATAGATAATTTCATATCTCGATATTGATATATATATATTCCAATATAGACAGTTTTCTGATAACCACATGTTTTTATACTCCTGTGTGAATTAAATACTTGACAAATTAAAAGCGAGTATTATTTAATTTAACATTATTGCAAAATGATTACATTTTGGGGGAATTTTAGTTAGTAAAAGCTTTTTATTATCACTTTAGACTACGTATCATATCATTTTGAATTGTCGCCCAGCCCTGAGCAGGAATGGGACAAGATACACATCTTTAATGATCATAGGGTATTAGTGCATATGACATATTTAATCTTTATTCAATTTGAGCACTTTATGAGCATAACATTTGAGCTGTTTACTCTAAACTTTTAACTGAGACAGTCAGAATTAGACACTTACTTAACATTGCAACGATTTAAATACATTTTCTTGTTATCGGTTAGACCATTACACATAGCATTCCTATTATTTGACTTCTTGAACTATTTGTATTCAAGCCAAACTTCAGTCTTTTCAAACAATTCTTTCTTTTTATGCAAATACAGAAAATTAACCATTCTTAAAATATAAACCATGTGATGTTTTTAATATGGGTATTTTGTATTTGATTGAAGGGTTCTGTAATAAGGTTTTTGTGATTGTTGTTATTATTGTATTTTCAAGGCTTTCTTAACCTTTTCTCAATGAGTATGCTTTGTATAACAACTAAATATCTGTATTTTTTTATCATTAGGTCTGCCCCAGCTGGAGCCCCTGCAGCAGATGGAGGGAATCAGCCCCCCAACCTCACCAGCAACCGTCGTCTGCAGCAGACACAGGCACAAGTGGATGAGGTGAGTTCAAGCTTCTCTGCAAAGCCAAAGTCGTGCTGTCTGGCTCAGATGTAGACATTTGCGGTTTTAGCATCATTCATTGGTCACGTACTGGTAACTCAATCTTCTCTGCTTGCAAATTTGAAGTGGAAAAGCACAAATCATTGTTAGGGGTGGGTTTGAGCTTTATATAAAGCTTAAAACCATGATTTGAGGTGAAACGTGATAAACGACTTTCAAACCTAATCCTTATCCAACAGTCATTCTGTCTCGATAGCTGATTACACTACATAGCTCTGCGTGTCTTTCCCCAGGTGGTGGATATCATGCGTGTAAACGTGGATAAGGTTCTGGAGCGTGATCAGAAGCTGTCAGAACTGGACGATAGGGCTGACGCCCTGCAGGCTGGAGCCTCTCAGTTTGAGACCAGTGCTGCAAAACTGAAGAATAAATACTGGTGGAAGAATGCCAAGGTGAGGACATGCAGACGTGCTGACTTGAATAGCAAATACCTGTGTATGAAGGAAGCCTTAAACTTCCCCGTTTACAGACAAATGGAAAATAACACGAATAATAATTCAGACAGGAGCAGATGAAATTATGGTTTGATTTTTGTGCACTTAAGAATTTGCTTTACACATAAAAAAAAATACAAATTTGACTGCTTTTCTGATGACTTTTTTTCTGAAAATTCACTGACTACAGATGATGATTATCCTGGGTGTGATATGCGTGATTATCCTCATCGTCATAATTGGTAAGAATCCTTCTCACTTTTGTGCACATGGATTTCTCATATTTGTCTCAATGGACTTAATCAACGCTAAAACAGTTTCTCACATATATTCTGTATAATATAAGGCTTAATGTAATAATAATGTTGGTTTGATAACTTGTGTATTATTATGAAATTTATTTTTTCTCTTTTGCAGTGTACTTCAGCACCTAAGAAGAGTTGCTCCTACCCCAGTCTAATCCTTCCTTGCTACAGAAGAAAAACCCTCAAATTGATTACAAAATTAACCATGATAATTCATTTATTATATATATATATCCCGATTAGCCTCGATATATAACACCCCTAAACCTTCAGGGCCCCATGGCTCCCCAACTTCCACCACCTCGCCTCTGGACCCCTGTCAATATTTGTCCTGTGAGTGTGTGGCCCTGTCTTCTTTCTGGGTACTCTTGGCTTTTCTAACCTGCCATACTGAGAACCAAACACTTGTGACGATGCAACAACAGAAAAGGAAGCAACGATTGGCGATAATTGTTACATAACTGATATATATATAGTTCTTTGTAGAGTTTTATTCTGATATATACTGTTTTGTAGGTGTGTGTGTGTGTGTGTGTGCGTGTGTGTGCATTTTGTATTTTTTAATTTTTTGTATTAATTTTACGTATGCTTCAGCGTTAACTACTGCCTATTAATCAAAGTGTGTGACTTGCATGTTATCATCATCTGTCTGTCCCCTTGCTTACTCTCTCATTTTTCGATGTATTTTTGCAAAGTGGAGTTAGTCTCCATTTCACTATGGAAAGACCTTTTGAGGTTCATCTGTGTAACTCGTGTCCACTAAGAAAGTCCAAAATAAGACAGAGAACTAAAACTTGTACTAATAGATAACATCAAGTTACAAAAATTTGAGCTATTACACAGACAAAACTGCCCCTGAGAATTCCCCAGATTACTCTTACCTCAGCTCAAAATTTCTATAACTTGATGCCATCAAGGAATTCAAGTCTTAGCTTCGTTGACGGCTTTCTGAAAGAGTTAATTGTCACCCGTATTGATCAAACATACAAATAATGCATGAGTTGTTAAACTAATTCGTAGTAATCATCATATTTCAGCCCTCTTCATCTGATCCTCCAAGTATCTGTTTCATTTCTCTTTCTCCATCTCACTCGTCTAATAACTCTCATCTCTAACGCCCCAACACTTCCGTCTGTCAGCATGCTTGAACACCTCAATTTCTTCTAATAGTTTCTAAAACTGCCATAGTACAGTTGGACCAATGTCTGTAGATGTTTCTTTTTTATTTTAATATTACGTAGTGTCTTATTTCGAAAACATTCCTTCATTGCAGTCTAGTGCAAATGGTCTTACCGTAGCACATGTAAGTGTAAGTATCTTAAAAAAAAAAATAATACACGCGATGAAACTTGTGTCGAAAACGTCGGTCATACAAACCATAGGAGAAAATAGTTAATAGCTGTAAGGGTAAATTTTGGATAGACAGGATTAGACTTTCAATCTGTCCAAATTATTTTCTTTTGTAATATGGGTGATGTTATTTTAACATTACACGTAGGCTACAGTATACTGTGGAGATGTCATTAATGTCAAACTGTGGATACGAGCAAAAAAAAACAATTCTAATGCGAGGTGATAAAATGGGGCCGTTGCATAAATTGATTAATTTCCATAAAGCAAAGGTTAATTCTTAGTGGCCAGTTACCTACATGGACACTGAAAAGCCTTAGTCTCCAGTCACTTCTATTAGTTACTGTAGAATATTTCCAGTCAAACTTACCCTCGCACTTTTAGTCTGTGTGGGGGGAGTGGCTGACTGCAGATAAAGGAATCTGTTTAAAATGCACAAACAACCTTGTTTTTGATGGCGCTGTCTGGCTGGCCAAAAGCCTGGCCAAAGGAGATCCTCATGCAGCAAAACCTCTCCACACGAAGAGCACATAAAAAATAAAAAGAGATAATTCAGCCTTATTTTGCAAATCCAGGAACAGGGACAGAGGCTAATGAGGATTATGTCAAATTCACAGTTGAGTTTTAGGTCAGCAACTTTGGGGTAGGCTCAGAAATGTTCTTTCAAAGGTTAGCGACAAGAAGCGCGAGAAGCAATTATTAAAAAAAATAGTAGCACTCCTAAGAAGAGTGTCTTTGCCAGCGCAGTGGTTCTGTCTCAGTGTTTCTCCCTATAGTTAAGGCCTTTTTTCTTTTTTAAATATAATAGATTCTATTTTTATTATAGTATATTTTTGTGTGAAACAGACAGGTAAAGAGGAAGTGTGCAATCAGTACTATTTGCTGCCAACAAGCAGTAAGCTCCTCTTTACCTCAGTCTGATGTGTTTTTTGTAATTCAGCTCTGTGCGTTATACACTGCCAAGCAACAAGGGAGAGGCTTCTATTCTTATTGCAGATTTCTTTCATTGGTGCCCAAGCTGGTTTGGTCTTAAAACATACTTTTACATGTTTCTGGCATTTTCTCCTGTGTATACTACTTTTGGCTATTTTATGAGCAGGAGAGCAGGGCAATTTGATGCACTTGTTTTTTTTAGTGCTCAGTCAAACTAAGGCCTTGTACACATGAACACGATGTTGACATAAAACCTAAAATTAAATTTCCCTGATTTTGAGACTATTTTCAACTATAGAAGATCTTTATTTACAGAGTTTTTGCTTCTGGTAAATCTAAGATTTGAGTCTTTTATTCAATGAAATCTCTGTCTCATGAAACGAAAAATATTTAAGTGTGCAGGCCTGCATTAATAAATGCTGAACAGGAAGCAACTCAACTAAACTAAACTAACTTAAACGTATTAAATTTTCTTATAATATGCTGGAAAGATCAAGACCACAAAGCCACCAACAATATTTCAAAACAAGTGTGTGTAAAGCCTTAGTAGCCTTGTCTCTTTTCAACATGACTTTTTATCTTGCCCACCAGCTGAGTAAACCAACTTGCCCCCCTTTGCTCAACTCACTGATTCAGAATCCTACAGTGTGTGTGTGTGTGTGTGTGTGTGTCTCTGTGTCAGCGCAGGTGCATCAATGTGTGTGTGTGTGTGTGTGTATGTGTTAGAATAGCTCTGTCTTGGGAATATCCCCAGTTTATCCCGACAGATTAGGCCGCTTAAATCTCCTTCCTTGAACACGGAAGTACACAAGCAGACAGGTTACAGATCTGTCGGCCAGTTCTAATAAGGAAGGACCCGGACCTTAACGAACCCCCCTCCTCCCCTTCCCAATGTTTTATTCCAAACAGAGCAAAAGGAAACTGCAGAAGATTACCAAAGACCAGATTTCCATACTTAAGCTGCCAATTGCCATCAAAAACAAGTGGAGAGAAACAGGTTATCCCAACTATCCAAGTCTGTTTTAAATACCCTTACCCTATTTATCCACAGATGACAGGACCTTTTAACTATTGCACACTCTTCATGTGGTGTGTCAGTTTGGCTTGTGAGTGTGCCATTCTAACATATGCAAGTTAAACCAAAACATGAGGGCCGCATGCTTCAAATCTCAAATACAGCCTGCCCCACCAGGCAGATGTAGTTCAGAAGGGCCTCTTTAATCTGAAACAAGTTTTAAGACACATGATCCTATAACTAATAATAGCACAACTCTTCTTTTATGTCTCCATAGTGCTGCCAAGTTTTAAAATGAAAAGACATATAAACTATCTATATGCTATCAAAAATAACCTAGAAAAACATTATAAAAAATCTGCATTGTTTGGTGTTGTAATATGGGGGTGTTTTTGGGGGGTAGGGGGTCCTATATCCTCAGGTTTATGGTATTAGCAATTTACCAAAATATATATGAGGACAAAACTATATGAGCAAAGTATAAAATTGGGTTTTTGGCAATAGAAAATCATTATAGGGTTACAAATGTGGTCCTTTTAGCCATCCTTCAGGAGTTAACCACACAGTGGGCTGAAGTGAAATAACACTGCTGATTGGGGTAGGACTTCTGTGTTATCCATAAATCTGTAATCCATAAATTTGTTGTGAGTGCTCAACCAATTTGGTCCCAATGGTGTAAATGAAGTGAGTGCTCTCTTTTCTCCGTTGCTTTACTGTGTGTATGAAAAAAAGTGCGTATATATTTTAACACCGTGGCACTTTTTTCTGTTGTGATACATTCATTTTGATGGGATGGGAACATGATTCGTTGGAGAATATTGTCTTATGTCAACCACTGAATTGTTCAGTGATCTCAATTTAAACGCTGTGTTCAGGTCATTTGGGGGTGATCCAAAATGCAAGTTGCCATCAAGGAAAAAGTGTTCAGAACCTCTTCCAGGTTCGAAATATAACTTGTAAACTTGTGGTTCAAACTTGGAAGGAAATAAGCAGCAGGAAAGAGACAAACAGAAGATCAAATCTTTCAACAAAGGGTCGTGTATATGTACAGGGCAGGAAATGTTCCCCAACGTTTACCGTCACCCCCAAATGGGATGAATGCAGCAATAGGAGGGAACCTTTTGAGTCTCTGAATGTTCACTGGATGGCTATAATAGTACAATATTCTACTTAATGTATGTTTTATTTTTGAACCAAATATTGTGCTTTTCTTTTGCATCAATTTAGTAATAACTCCAGATGTCACTGAATTGTTTGTATGTAAGCACTGATGGGTAAAGGTAAAGAAAGTGGGAAGTTAATGGGAAAAAAAGTATTTTTACCTTCAATTGTCCAGAATGCTTAGAATGATTCTACAGTTTACATCAGATTGCCGTTTGTTTCTACAAGATATATTTTTTGTTCAAATCAGTTTATTTTTGAGGAAAGATTTTGATTTCTCTTTGGGACTGGGGTTTCAGGGATGAAGGCCCATATTGCCCCTGGTCATCTGGCCTTACAGGAGGGACAGGACTGGAGGATCATGGGCAATGTGCTCAGTATTATCTCACTTTCTTTTCTTTTTCTTTGCTCTTATTTATTGATAGATTTATTGTGCTGTCATTTGGTATGGGATTAGAAATTTAAGAGGGTTGACTCAACGTAAAGAAAAGGAGACTGAATGAAAAACTAAAGTACATAAAATAATTGTAGTGTAAATCTATCAATGTCTTATTATATTGATGAACATCATGAAATATATGTATATTGGAAAAAACAGTACCTATGACAACTTGTACTTTTGTGTGTGCTTCACGTGTTTTGTGGGTGTGCAACAATGGGCAGATGCAATTTTGACTGCAATTCTGGGACCTTATCTGACCTGTATCAATAAGCATAAATTTATTATCAATACAAAGGTAGACCTCTTGCTTTAATTTACACTAACCACTTGTGTGTTAAAAAATACACGGGACCTGGAGCCATAGAAGGGCATATTTCTACATTTGTACAGTCACTTCAGACAGTACTGCTTCTGCAGAGGCTGACCTTCAAATCCTGCCTCCATCCAACACTCTCATAGGCCTACCACTTTAGGTATAAAACACATGCCTGCACACAAGTGGTATTTAGTCCCATTTATCTGCTGATAAAACTATAATCCCCTCTCTCAAAGAGCATGAAGAACCATGTGTGTTTGAAGATGTTAAAACAATGAAACTAATGTATTGAAATCTACGAAGCATTCACATTATCTCCAATTTAATGGTGTATACCAGCAACATGTGCATACAGGATTTTGCAAAATTATTAAACCTCTTTCGTGGCTCATAATGTAGGCTATATTAACGTTAAATAATTCAGTAATAATTATCATCCAAACATTTCCTTGCATGCAGAACAAAGGAGCAGTGCTGGTTCATTCCACCACTAGCCTATTATCAGCAGGCTAATGGTGGCCGTGATGAAGAAGTGACGTGCAGTAGCATTAGAAAAAGCTGCAGTCACTAGCTGTTACTAGTCTGCTGTACAGGGAGCCAACAGTGAAGGTCGCTTCCGGAAGCTTTTATTTTGAAGTACACCAGTCGGCAGCATAGGCTACAGGCAATGGTCCTGTCCATAGGTAGAGAATAAATTGCATCCAAATCCTGATAAATATCATACGTCAGGCTCTTATTTTGCTGTATCTTTAGTTCGAAGTGAATATGTTTAATGTACACCACATAAGCTCCCGGACATGTTTTGCTAACTCTTTCGTTTTTGTGTGCTTGGTGAAGGGCATAGCTGTAACTAGAGGACATCTGACACATTGCATCGCTGGCATTTCACTCGTTTCCTTTCTTCAGTTGCTTGGTCAACACGACATACGCTCTCCTGTCCCCCGGCTGACTGACTTGGCTTACACTAGCTTAAAAAAACTAAATCACCCCACGTACAGCTCGGCTAAGCTGCACACCGTGCTACCGGCTAACACTACATGATATTAGCCGAAGCCTAATGAGCTGTCATCACTATGGAGCTGACGTTGCTAGTGTTTGGTCTGGTTGTATCACATTGCTATTAGTGGGAATAACTATTTGTGAAGGGGAATTGGGTTTATTGGTTAAATAATCCCCGCGACCCTTAACTGGATAAGCGGTTATGGAAGATGGATGGATGGTTAAATAATGAAACTCCACGAGAATTAATACTGGACACAGCAGCTCCGCCGCCCAAGCTGTAGTTTCACGTTTTCACCACCAGGTGTCACCATGTCCATATTGTGCACCCCTCACAAATGTCTGTAGAGGTAAAGATGTCTGCTAATGCACTGTAAATATATATCACCTAACGTCTACATCACAAAATATCACTACATTTAAACATTATGGATTTGTGGATAAAATGATTGTGTTAGAAAGTCATTTATCCAGTATAGTACCTTAGAATCCATCATTTTAAGCACTGTAGGTCTGTGCTAAAGATGAAAATGGAATAGAAAGTGCTGCACAGTGTGGAAAGCCAAGCCTTAATGATTACTTTCTGTTTCAACACATACCCCCCAATTGAGAGTTTAGTTTAGTTGTTATTAGATCTGTTAAGTCATGCATGAGTATGTGCTAAATTTCCACCATGCTTTTCATTTTTAAAATACACTGCATATTTGTGCCTATTGCTGTTTCCACTGGGAAAGGGTTTTTACTTTCCTAGCTATGCTATTGTCATTACCATCCATGCACTTACTGGCAAATGATGATGATGTGTCTCCTGAGAATTTTCCATGAAAAGTGAAGGAAGGCTTACAACTTTAAGTGTGATACTGTAGTCTTCATTTTAGCTGTTATTAGACAAACAGATTCATACAGCGCGTTTCAGGGTCCCTATTATAAGATCACACTTCAGTGCAACATCCTGTTCATGCCAGATAAGGTGCTATGATCTTTTTAGCACATTGTCAGCACAGTGAGCACATAATATCACACTTTCTCATGGAACGACAATGAAGCCTAGTACATGAGTTCTCTGAGACAACTCAGTCAGAAACTAATGGCAAATGTTGATGTTTCATACTTACAGTTTGAAGTTTTCTAGTGCTTGACTCCATCTGTAATGCTCTTAAGGGATGTCTCAGATTATCACCACGGACATATTTTCTAATCAAATCTTTATCTCCGTGCATGTGTTTCTATTTATTGCTGAGGTCACATGACATTTGGTGTGCACATCACTGCATAATTGAAAGACTGGTCTTTTTTTAAACTGCAAAGACTACATTTGAAAGGAACCACAATTACAGAGAACAGATGGGGCTACGATTGTTAAGAAATCAACCGTTTCAGTCCGCCACCTTCCCAAATGGAATCGCACAACTGCACACATTCGTTTTTGTTCTGTTTTCCACCTTTCAAGCGCAGTGTCACATTGTATAGTGTTTTTATGAAGAGAGATTTTCTATGACATAATAAGAGAGTAATAATACAGTCTTCTTTTGGCTCATGGACGTGACCTAACTCCAGAGTGGCACGCTAAAACAACTTTTCACTCAGTTAAACAGTCTCTCTGTTGGGTTGTTTTAAGTTTGTTGTTCTATTTCTCAGATTTCTTCAACCCCTCCTCTCCTTACCCATCGCCCCCCACCACCCCCAACCCGCAACTACTCATCTTCTCCCCCACTGCTATTCCCCCTTTGACTCAACTAAAGGAATGCATGTCCAACTCGAAGGGTTCGTCAGGAATTATTGCAGAAGCCTAAACCCTTGGCTTGGATTCTTGCTAAGTGTAAAGGTCACTGTTACTCCCACACATATTGGCAGTGGCTGCACAGTTGTGCACACTCAGATGGTGTCCGCCCCCCAGCAGACGGTGAACGTCATTGCATTCCTGCTTCTGCTACCTCTTATCATGACTGTGGGTCAACACAAACACAACACAGCAGGACCAAGGACTGCTCAATTCTCCAGCTCACTATGATCTGTTCATTCTCAAAGTAAAAAAACTATTTCTAAAGTCATATGCTGCCACATGCATGTGGAGACACAACCTCTCTGTACAAACTCTGCTTTGTGTTTTTATGAGCTGTCCATCCTGCCTGCTCCAGACTTTGATCAAGGTGTTGCAGCCCTGTAGTTTGTAAGAGTGGCTGATTTCCTAGCATTACTGAAACACCATTCCCTCCACAGGCCTCAGTAATGTAGGTTAGAGGGTTTGCTCTTCAAGGAATCTTAACAGTGAGAAAATACTCCCCCGTCCAGAGTGTTATTCTTGCCTTGGTGGATTGCGGGGGCATATAACCGCTCTCTGGCTCAGAGGCTTTGGAGCCAAAGGAGACCCTGGGGCTTAGGGAAATACAGTAAGAGGAAAGAGATCATTGGTTTTATGATACTTTTTTTTGTCTAAATCCGTTTGGATATCCTTTTGGATCCTGTATGTATTTTTGTCTAAGCTAGATGGCTAAAGTGAATCATTCTATCAAGAAAATAATAGTTTCGTAAATTGAAGGTCTCACACGTTGTTGTGGAATGTGAAGATTTATGGCCCTACTAGTTGAGTGCTCCATCCCCAAGAGCCTCAGGCTGTGCACCCACCTGTGCACCTTAATAATCAGCCCGACACTCAGGATGGACGTTAATGGATTTAACGGCCATCTTAACCATATTTAACTTAAGTTTCAACCATGTAGAGAACCAGAAACATCTGCTGCTGTAAACAGTTGGATGTCCACAAAGCCTCAGCCACAACTTCTGACATTACTTCCCTCTGCACATCTTTCCTAGATGCCCCCTTCGTTATATTGAAACCAGGGTTATTATGGTGAAACATCTGGCTCTAATTAGAGCCTTCACCTCCCTCCCTTCCCACTCACGTCATCCCCCCTCATCGCCGCTGTCCTTTCAGCATCTCTGTCCGTCTCTTCATCCATTCTCGAACTTTCTCCCCCCTCCGATCCCTCCCCACTCATTCATTCACTCACTCTCTCCGCCCATCCTGAGCGAGCGGCCTCCCCCATTTTTCACCTCCTGTTAGGTCCCTTTTCTGCAACAGTTTGCTTTGCTGTATGTTCATGCTGTATCATGACGCATGTGGACTGCATCTGGGTTCTCTCCTTGTTCCTGTCTCTGAATTTAGGATGGACGAAGGCTCAGGAGACCAACAACACCAGGTAGAAATAAATTCTAATCTTCATTTATGTGGCTTTTTGGATTTTTTTAGGTGAAATCAACTAATCGAGTTCACAAGAACTTGAGGATTAAAAATACTCAGAATTCTTTCCCTTCGCTGTAAGCAAATTCTTTCCAGTTCACTGTTTGATTGGGCACAGAGTTGTCCCGTTGGTTTTTTGGCTCATGATGTGAGACATGAGTCTGCAGTGGCTGAGCCAACACAGATGTTAATGCTTTTGATTCTGCCTATGGGGTCGAATCAGAACAACTTGGCTCTGGCTCTGGACATCTTGGCTTTAATCAGCAGGCGTCTGACTTTTCTGGGGTTCTGCTGTCTAAGATTGTAGTTTGTGTTTTTTTCAATTGCTTCTTAGTATATGTTTACTTCTTCAGAAGGGGGTTGGCTCAAAAATGTTTTTCTAACTTGCTCCCTTCTTGTGAAATTTCGTGAATAATATAAGCAACATCATTTTCTCAGTTGAGCCAACAAAAAAGTCTCCACACCCCAAACAGTAAAAAGCCTAAAAACAACAACTAAATAATAACGTATGAAAATGGGTCTTATGTTTCCCAGCTGGCAACAGCCTGAAAATTCCCCTTCTGTGAAATTAGTTTTGCCATCCAGTGAGCTCTTTGAGTGTATGGAAAGCAACAGAATTAATAACATAAAGTAACACAATATTGGAATAGTCTCCCACCTTTCAATTACTCACATGTCCCCTATCTCTCTAACAATAACGAATTTGGCCAGTTAGAGACAGTTCAGAAATGCCAGAGCTAACTATATTCCGCAGTGCTTAATATGGCTGTTGGATGTGAAATTATCAAATGTTGGCAAAGAAAATATAAAAACATTATGCAGATTTCTTCTCACATATATTTTAGAGCTGATCTATATCAAATGTGAGATTGTGGCTATGAGTTAACAAGAGCCTGTGTTAATAAATCATCTTCATCTGAACATATTCTTATAGAGAGCTGAAGCATTGACGCAGACATAACTTGATGGTGGTTTGACTATTATTCTATTCTTTTGTTTTTACTTTCTTGAACTTAGGCCATCTAATTACAGTCTTAAATTATGAAAGTTAAATGCAACAATAAATGTGGCCAAATGTACACCCTGTCGAGGCTAATAACTTGATCTGATAAAATTGTTATTTACTGACATGACACTCATTAGGTCTACAATGGCTCAGTGGCCTGGAGTAGTCCCTGAGGGAAACCAATCAAAATACTTGTATCTGTGAGAGTTGAGTGAGTCACTGGGCTTGTATTAATGCAATTCTATTGTCTCATAGACCTACAATTTCGTGATTACTGTCCATTATATTCTCTCCCCCACTGTCTTCCTGTATCCTTCTTCACAGGCCTGTGTTCCACTGTGGAGGTGACCTGGTCACAGACTCAGGCTTTGTTGGCAGTGAGGGGTTCCCAAGCTTCTACAAACCCAACAGCAAATGTACCTGGCGTATCACTGTGAGTCACTTACCCTGTTACTTTACTAAATACTGACTCCTTCTTCACACAGTGTCTCAGTGTCTGACTCATTCACAATCTATCTGGTTTCCAGGTCCCAGAGGGAACCGTGGTCATGCTCACTTTCCGCATTTTTGACCTGGAGGCTGACTCACAATGCCGCTATGACTATCTGGATGTTTACAATGGCCATTCCAACTTGGTGCAAAAGCTAGGCCGCTTTTGTGGAACTTTCCGGCCTGGTGCTCTTATTTCTACCACAAACACCATGATGCTGGAGATGGGGTCTGATGCAGAGACGCAGGGCAGAGGGTTTGTGGCCTATTTCAGTGGAGCCAAACCGTACGTCGATGGTATGTTGTCACAATGTTATTTATTTATAGATGTTATATCACACATATAAATATGTCCATCCTACATGAGTAGCTTACTATATTAAGAACACCAGCTCTTAATTGTGCAAAGTCTTCGACTTCCAAACAAGCGTGATTGATAAACAATTCCAACTCTAAAAGTCAGAATGTTATCGAGAAAAAGTTACTGAAGAAAATCTGTTATCTTTTCTCATTATTCTCATGGAGTGTGCCTGCCTTGTTTCAGATCAACAGTTCTGTGGGGGGAAGATAACAAAAGCCCAGGGTGAGATCAAGACGCCCAACTGGCCTGACAAGAAATACCCTGCAGCAACCAGCTGCTCCTGGCTCATCACTGTGGAGCCTGATATGGTCGGCAGCACACTCACTCCCAGCATGGAAAACAACAATTAAAGTGATCATCCAAAGTTATATTTCTGTTTGTGTTTGGGTACCAGGTAATCCAGGTGAAGTTTGACAAGTTTTTCTTGGAGGCTGACACCTATTGTCGGTTTGACTATGTGGCATTCTTTAACGGTGGAGAGAAAGATGATTCACGGCTGATTGGAAGATACTGTGGCGATCAGGCCCCACAGTAAGTAACAGAAAGCCCTAAACGTGCCAGTTGGCTTTTTGAATTATTTACAATCCAACACTCTTAACTTCCACCTCATATTTTACCTGTTTCCTGTCCAGGCCCATTATTACCAGTGGCAACGTGCTACTAGTCCAGTTTGTGTCCGACTCTAGTGTGACATCCGATGGATTCCTCGCCCACTATACCAGTGTCCCAAGTGGTTCTCAGATAACAGCATTCAACTCAGGAGCCGGTACGAGGTCCATTCCCCAAAAACCTGCAGTCAAACCAGCCGCGCCTAAAGTACCTGCCACCACCATACAACAACCAGTCCAAACCGCCAAATATGTGCCACCTGAGCCCACCAGGAGACCCAAACCAGTCAAACCCACAAGAGGCCGTGGACAGGGCGCAACAAGCCAGGACAAGAGGGTTCCCGTCACAAGGCCAATTGGAAAGAGGCCCGGTGGGTGAAGTTATGTGTACGCTACGCTTGTGTTTCAATGTGCGGATGTTTGTCTAATGCTAATTTTTTTGTCATTCTTTGGGTTTTTAGTCCCTCAAAATCCCCTGTGTGCCAAAGCCTGTAAAAGAGATGGAACCATCAAAATCAGTTTCTGTGCCAGTGAATTTGGTAAGTTTCTTACCATTCACATGATGCAACAAGTAACAAATCAGATGCTGTGTTCTCACTGAGCTCTCCTTTTTGCAGTGATAACTGGGAAGGTGACCTCTCTTACCCCCGGGCCTCGAGGTACTCTTCACATTAGCGTCTCTCTGATTAAGGCCTACAAAGCAGGTCAACTAACAATTTCGCAAGTCGGAGAGACCATGTCTGTTAAACTGGTGTCACAGTGCAAGAAGTGCCCGTTGCTCCGCAGAGGTATCTTGGATCTACATACACATACACCACAGATTATTAGCTTCTCCATTTACTCAAAAATATATATATACTTATAACTCTTTCTGCTCCCTTTTCCTTTCCTATAGGTGCCAATTACATTATCATGGGTCAAGTGGATGAAGACGGACGTGGTACCCTGGAACCTGGTGCATTCACAGCTCCATACAAAGCCCCACATGACAGATTATTAATGAATATCAACAACCAACCCTGTTAACCTCACTCTGTAAAGGCGAGGAAATTCAGATGACATATCAAACACACAAATCCAGACATTACAATGTGAAATAGAGATCTAGTAATGCACGAAATTACAGTAAAAAATAACTTCAGTTTGGTCCACCATTTTAAAGGAATACAAATAATTTTATTCAAACACCTGCCAACCTAATGTTTGTAATTTATATATGAATAAAGGTTTTATATCTCTTTCAAATGGTTTGGCTGCATACTTATTCATAACTTTGCATCTCTAGCTCTCTCTAACTGTATCTCTGTTTCCACCTAGTGGATTTAAGGAGTAATAGCACTTTTTTTCACTAAGCTATTTCTCATCCTACAATTTTTTTTCCAAATCAGGTCTAGATTTAAAAACCTTTGACATGAGTTGACGATTAGTCATGTAGTCTACCATCAATGTGTCAAGACTTCTTTCGACATACTATACTATGACTTTTTTTTTTTTTGACTTATACTACTTTTTTATAACTTTTTGGGATACTTTACTATTACATTTTTATGACTTTTTTCAACATACTATACTATGACTTTTTATTACTTTTTTCGACATACTATACTATGCCTTAGTTATGACTTTTTTCGACAGACCATATTATGACTTTTTCCAAAATACTATACTAAGAATTTGTTATGATTTTTCAACATACCTTATTATACATTTTTTCGACATACTATACTATGACTTTTTTCGACTATGATTGTTTTTTTATTTATTTTTTGACATATTATAATATTACTTTTTTAATGGCTTTTTACAACATACATTACATTACATTACTTATTTATTATTTTCAAACCTATTATACCATGACTTTTATTTTCAAACATTCTATAATATGAATATTTCCGACATATTATTATTAGGACCCCTCCTTTCCACTGTGTCTTGTTTGCTGTCCGTTCTCTGTTTTTCAGGATGTTGATCAGCTGATGAGCCCTACCATAGCCTGGGGTGGTCCAAGCTATAAAGACTTACCACCTTAACCTGGAATCCGTCTTCCTTGGCTGACAAGGCTGCTCTTTTGCTTTGTTTGCTCCACACATCTCCACACATCCACACATTATGACATTACTGATTACTGACTCTCCATGTTTGTTTAATTGAGTTAATAGTTAATGTCCTTGTAGGAACACCGGTTTCATTGAGGTGGCTGTTACGACCCCTCCTTTCCACTCGGGGTCTATGTCCTGTTCGCTGGATTTTCTCTGTTCTTCAGGATGCTGATCAGCTGTTGAGTCACAGCTGAGCCTGTGTGGTTCAAGCTATAAACACTTACAACCTGAACATGGACGCTTTATTCCTTGGCTGACATGGCTGCTGCTTAGTTTTGTTTGCTCCACACTTTTCCACGCATCCACACATGCTGACATTACGGATTAATTACTCTCCATGTTTGTTTTGTTTAGTTAAAGTTATTCTTGAAAGAAATGTACTGTATTGTCTCCCGTTAATGTTGCTGCCTTTGAGCCGGGCTGTAACAATAATCTATGATTTAGTAAGGAATTTATTTGACATAGTTTACTATAATTTTTTTTCGATATACTATATTATGCCTTTTTATGATTTATTTCTAGACACTATTCTTTTACTTTTTATGACATTTTTCGACGTACTATACTATTACTTTTTTATACATACTAAACTATGTCTTTTCAACATACTATACTATGAATTCTTGACCTTTTCCGATATACTAAACTTTGACCTTTTATTACGACATTCATCACTTTATTGTGATTTATTTCAACATACCGTGTTATTACTTTTTTACAAATACTTTACTATGACTTTTTTATTACTTTGACGACAAACTATACTATGACTTTTTGACAAACTTAACTATTACTTTTTTTCATGGCTTTTTTTGACAAATTATACTGTGACTTATTCCGACATACTATACAATGAATGTTTTAATCCTTTTTTCGACTGACTATGGTATGACTTTATTATGACTTTTTTACATACTATACTAGTTTTTTAAACAAACTATACGATGACTTTTTATAGTTTTTTGACTTATATACTGTGCCTTTTTCATGACTTTTTTTAGACATACTATACTATGCCTTTTTTTTTTTACTTTTTTGACATACTATACTATGACTTTTTCATGACTTTTTTTAGACATACTATACTATGCCTTTTTTTACTTTTTTGACATACTATACTATGCTTTATTTTTCAACATACTATACTATGACTTTATTATGAGTTTTTTCAACATACTATACTATGACTTTTTTTACTTTTTCGACATACTATACTATGACATACTATACTATGACTTTTTATGACTTTTTTCGAAATACTATACTATGCCTTTTTTTAGACATATTATACTATGACCTTTTTTGACATACTATGCTATGACTTTTTTAGCACTTTTCTTTACATACTCTACTATGACTTGTTTGGGATACTATATTATGACTTTTTTGACATACTATATATACTATGCTTTATTTTTCAACATACTATACTATGACTTTTTCATGACTTTTTTCAACAAACTATCCTATGACTTTTTCATGATCTTTCTTTACATACTCTACTATGACTTGTTTGGGATACTATACTATTACTTTTTTGACATACTATACTATGCTTTATTTTTCAACATACTATACTATGACTTGATTATGAATTTTTTCAACATGGTATACTATTTTGTATTAACATTTTCAGATCATGCTATATGCTTACCTTTTTTAAATTTTTCAACAAGATTTTAATGAGAAACTTTACTTTTAGTTTTCATGACTTTCATGACAATTATACAACATACTATTGAATTTCTTTTAACTGAAATTTTTGTACTATGCTACTACTTTTTAATGACAAACTATACTATAACCTAATCAATTTTGTATTAAATACAATATACTTTTTATGACTTTTTGATGACATAGTGTACTATAATTTTTTATTACATTTTCATGACATACTATACTGTGACTGTTTTTTTTATTTAACTGCAAACTATACAATGACATGTTTATGACATTTTATCACCTTTTATACTAGGACTGATGTATGACATTTTTATGATGTTCCATCATATGGATATTTTATGAACTTTTCATAACAACATAGGATTACTTGTTTTCAACATACTAAACGATGTCTATTTTATGACTTTTATAAAAGTATGCCATGACTATTTGCTGCATAAATATGTATATTTTTATTTTTATATAAGACATTTTGGCATACTATATTATAACTTCTTATTAACAAAAAAAACTAGAGATATACTATACTATGGCTTTTTTGACATACTATTTAATAATTTTCATGACCTTTTTCTATGAAAGTTATTACTATCTATGATTTTTTATGGCAAAATATACTTTAACACTTTTAATGAAACACTATTTTGTGATATTTTATTTCATACTATACTTTTTACATTTGTATAACATAGTATTCGTACTATTACCTCTTTCATGCCATTTCATGAGATTTATTATGAGATACTAAACTATGATTTTTTTGAAGAGATTTTCATGACATATTATATCATAACCTTTTAATGACATTTTTTCATCATACTATGCCATGACTTTACATGGAATGCTATACCATTACTGGGCTATACAAATAAAAATGAATTTAATTTACTCTTTATGGCATACATTACTGTACTATGAACTTGAAATTACCACAATTCTAAGTATACAATGATTTTTTTTGTTTTTCATGACGTATTTTACTATCCATCCAGCCATCCATCCATCCATTATCCATAAAAATGTAAACAGGGTCGCAGAGGGACAGCTGACATAACGCAAAGGCAGTTCACCAGGTTCTCACAGGGCTGACACACATTCACGCTCACATTCCCACTTATGGTCAATTAAGGGATATATATTACCCCAACTTTTTTATGATATACTATACTATGGCTTTTTTTCTGCTTTTCAAATTACATTTTAAAGGCATACTATGATAATTAATTGTATGGGTCACAAATGTTGTTTATCTCTTTCCCCTTTTCAGTGTACTTTATACTTCTTTAAACTTTATCTTCTTTTCTGAAATGAAGTTCACAGTCCATTTTGTTTCAGTTTACAGGTGTCTGTGTAAAACATAAAGCAGCAGGTCAAGTGACACTTTATTGTATAAAATACATTCAGTACATTGAAATTGCATATAAAAAACAATATTGAGTTCCAAACAATCACTATAAATCATGAAATATTTTGGCTGTTTGCAATGGCTTTAAAAATAGAAAACTGTGGTTATTTGAATAAAAAAATACCAAGACTCAAATCACATTATCTCTCATCATTAAAAAGAGATACAACCATACACAATCCTCCGCTCCTCTCCTACACCCATACGCTACCCTTTCCCTCCCTTTCTGAAGTGCCTTGCTGGCCACAGCAGCCTCCTGCGTCAGCCCTCCGATGGCGAGAAGCAGGAAGGTTCTTGTAGACAGCGCGGCTATAAGGAATGAAACACATTCCTAGCTGGAGGTGGCGGGCTAGGCGACAGTAGGCAGCAAGTGCCAGGACCAGCAGAGGGGTGAGCAGCAAAAAGCCCACAACTAGCAGAGCCACGCAGCCGGCGTCATCCAGCATGTCTGAGCAATACAGAGATGTTCCATGGGGCTGCACCTGGAGAGCAAGAGGAGGAGGAAATGGATGAGTAATGGGGCATAGATGCAAAAATGAAGAAGTATGGGGGAGGCATGCACGCATACACATGCACGCATGCACACAAAACTACGTCTAGTTTTCAGTGCGTTCCCAGTGCAAAAGTGAGTAATTAAGTATACTCAAAACCAATCAGTATGCACTAAATATGCAGGATTTTTGAGTGAGCCATCGGGATAAACTACTGTCCCATAATGCACAAAGGAACTAGAGCTGCGTAGGCATAGCTGCAACATTTTTTTAGTTAAGCTCAAGAAAGATCCAGTAAGATCATGGAAAACTTTTTCAATGTTTGGAAAAACATATTTCTCTTTTTGCAGTTTGATTGAAAAACCCAGTTTGCATGATTATTTACATAATGTCCTGTTCTACAAAAGTTTTCTTGCATATAACTTTAGAAACCATTCATTACTACACATTTAATTTGCTATTAGAATGTTGATTGGACTTGGACAAAGCACCAGTCTGACCCACTAATTTGCAATCAGTATTCTCTCACACTTCTGTCAGTCAAAAAAAAAGATTTCCATAAGAGATTTTCACCGTGGAATGGCAGAGAAAGCCAAATATGATCATGACAAGAGCAGGGGTGAGGATTGTGCCAAAAATGATGCTGGCCAGCCCGCCATTGATCAGTGCTATGATCAGATTCTGTGCCGTGACCAACACAGAGCATGCCCAGCAGTCCAGAGAGCCCCTTAACTCCAGGGGGGTGTCAGCGGCTTCGCTTCCGCCCAGAGAGTAGGGAGGCGGCACCACGACTCCTGACCCCACTCTGGAGGGGGAGCCAGGCTCAGAGTGGGCCTGCTCAGATACGGTCTTCTCCAGCGTTCCATTCCGTGACAAACTCATCTTTCCTTGTGGTCTATGCTGCAGGAAAGAAAAACAGTTTTAAATCAGTAACTTGATGTATTTATTTGATCTAATAATCTATTATTCTGGATTGCAGTGGCTTTCAAGTTAACCTGTTGTTAGGACTGAAAGTTTAAATTTGGGGAATATCACAATATCAAAATCTTGAGATAATTTGTATTTATCAGAGTTTGCAAAGTATTTTAAGCATCAGCACTTTGTTGAAACAAGAAATTCATAAAACTGATCTGTCTATTTCTCTGTTTAATTTAATAATTTCTAATTTAAACTAATATCTTCTCTTCCCTGTATGCCCTGAATTCTTCAGTAGATCCACTAAAATCATGGAAAGTCAAAAAGAATGTTAATCCATGAAGTAATGGGTTCCTTAAATAATGTGGTGAAAGGTGTGGAAAGTCAACATAGATAACTGCACAGCTCTAAGTGCGAGGAAATGGGGCTCAACTGACCCCACCTCCAAACTCCAGGATAACCTCGACCCAGAACAATGAGCCAGGAACAGCTGGAAAATTGGAAGAAAAAAACACTAATCAGTCATGGAAGTTTTAGAAAAAGGTTATGAATACTGTGCTACAACTCATCAAGCTTAACACATCAATGGTTGATAGAGTGTTAGCTTTTATTCCCATGTCTTGTTTCACCTTTATTTTGTAAACTCATTGATGAAAAAATGACAAGGGCATGTTCCATTTCCCTCTGCTCTTAAGTTAGCAGTTACTATTATTATGACAAGTACCATGGAAGACATTGGTTTAACAAGTAATATTTTATCATCTGTCGGCATCATTTAAGTAAATTCAAGTATTCAAGTTGTTTACAGTTTACTCAATTCATACAATCCTACCATTGTTAGTTCACTTGTTTGTCATGCTGCATTAAGGGAAAATCTATTTAAAAAAATGGATTCATGCAAACTGTATGATTTTAAACCCTCTTTTGTTTTTAGAGTTAAGGTGTCTTTTTATGTTGTTGTTTTTAAATTGTATAAATAGCAATAACAACAATAAGATCGTATTTTAAGGTTTGCCTGCTCTTTTCAGATTCTTTAATAGGTTCTCCAACAATCCTGGAGAACATGAAGAATATTTTTGAATTGTTTTCTAATTTTAAGATGTGAGTTTAGCAAAGTCTGCCTTCCATTCAATCATTCAGGAGCTTAAACACTGGCCTTCTTATTTCTAGATTTATCAACTTCAGATATCAAAATTAACTCCAGATCACAGGAATAGAGGAAAAATATTCAGGGCTGTTTCCTTGCAGTGATGAACTGTGGGCATTCAAGTAAACTGAGCCCTTTTGTAAGGGGCAGGATTAGCCTTTTTCAGTTTTTTCAGCATGTTTGTATTAAAGAAAGAAATAGTGACATTGTTTGTTGTACTCACTGTGCTGTAACCTGAGGATGTGTCCTCCTGCAGCAGATGCTGAGACTCTGAAAGACCTTGAGAGCGGTGAGTAGTCAGAGACAAAGAGAATTTCAAGAATTTCCTCCTGATGTATGTCTTCTCTGTTCGAAAAATCAAGATCTTGAGAGTGGGAGCCGAATGAAGTTTCTGCTACTTAACTAAATCTAAAATCTGTTTGTGTGCTGGACTATTTCCACAAATATCAACAGATAATTGCTCACTTTTATGATTCCAAACTTCTCCTTGAGACCTCCTGTAGAGTGGGTGAAAAAAGAGCTCTGCAGACTTGAGGCAAATTCTGCTTTCCCACTGGCTTCAGCGCTTCCTTCCCTGACATTCTGTTTCCTCACTCCGGCTCCAGTTTGAGATATGATTAAATGCGTAAGTGGTTACCAGTGTACGCATATGTGTGCGTGTTTGTGTGTGTGTGTGAGAGTGTATCCTGTGTTGCCTCTAATGTGAAAGCACATAAATGAGGGCTGGGCTGTGTTAAAGGCTGCTGTTAGTGTCTGGGCAGGGGAGCAGTGGGGGGTTTCTGTGATAACCCCTGGAACCAGGGAGAGGGAGGAAGGGTGTTTATTTGGAAAGATTAGAGGAGTCAGGGTATGCTGCCCAATCCGCACCACTTTACACCCTCACTGAGCACTTTCTCTACTCCACTGTCAAATATGGATAAGGTGGGTTTCAAAATTCAAAACAAATGAGTTGGTTCTTATGTTAGTGTTCATGCACAAATAGAAACTTCCAGTAACCCCATTTTGTGTTTTTTAGACCGGCTGTTATATAAGATGTAGGCCATGCTACACTGATTCATACTATACTGCACTACAGATGAGGGCGCAAACAATGAGACAGCACCACTCAACTACTCCAAAAGCACAAAGATCTGAAATAAGAAGGTAAAGGGCAAGAGCTGCTTAAGATTTGTCTCAGAAGCAGGAATGACAAAGGATGGCCCCTTGACCTTTTGATGAAAAACAGAGCTCTGCTTTCAGAAAACATAAGGAAATGAGGAGTGTGGGGGTGGGGAGGGGGGCAGGGGGCTCTGGCTAATTTGGTTGGGGAAAAGAGTCTATCATGGGACTGATAAGAAACCAGATAGGCTCAGTTCAAAGGGTGACATTAGTATTTTGATATGAAGTTTCATTTTTTCATCACACTTTGTTTATTTACTATTTCTTCACAGGGGTAGATATGTATACCCTGGAGAGAATAAGGGCATTTTAACAGTTAGCACAAGAAAAACGTTCAAAGAGTCTATGGCATTAGTGGGTAAAAGAATGCAATGGGTGGTTTTGTCATCAACAATGCATGTTTATATGCGTATGTCAATGTCTGAGGGGGTTGGTAGAGGAAGAGCAGCCTTCCTGTCCTTGGAACCAGGATATCCGCTGCTGTGTCCACGTTCTAGGATGAGATGTCTCCCCATCTGCAGTTTTGACAATCTCATGTTCTTTAACCCAGAGATTGAGAGAGAAACAAATGGTAAATATAGCAACCAGAAAGGAAAAGCTCAAGTTAACAGGTAGAAAGACTGATTTTATGTGCTGCCCTGAATATTGTTGTAATGCTGTGTTGATAATGGTTGAATTTTTTTGTGTCTACATCTATGTTATTTTATGAGAGAGAATTATATGGAGCAAACAGGTGGATAGGGTGCCGCTAGCTATGTTATTTTAGTTTACAATCTGGTTTGTATCATTGAGAGTATATAAACTGTAGGTGCAATTTGGTCCTATCCTCTAGACCACACTATTACCTAAAAAGAAAAAAGAAGAAAAACGTTTTAGTCAGAAATGTCATTAGTTTCATAGTTGTATTATTCACATTACTTTCTCTTACTTTTGATTACAATGCTTAGCTAAATGAATCAGCTGTAGCCTACAGTTTTTAAAAGATGTTGTCACTGACATATTGGAGGGAAAATAAAGGAGTATTCTTCTGTTGTCCCTTAAGGTAGCCTTAAGCAAAATGGTCCGGTAGAACCCCCCAGTGGCCATCAGCTGCAGAGTGTGACTACAGGGCAGCTGCAACAATATAGTATGAAATGTACAGAGAAAAGTCATAAAGCATGAAAATGTTTAGTATAGTATGTCATATAGTATGTCATAAATAAGTCATAGAATAGTATGTCATAAAAAAGTATTTAAAAATCATTGTATAGTATGGCATATGAAAAAGTCAAATCATAGTATGCCATAAAAATGTCATGGTATACACAATGTCAAAAAAAATAAAGAATGGTAAGCCATAAAAAGTCATAGTAGAATAAGTTATAAAAAGTCATAGTATGCCAAAAAATGCCATAAAAATGTTGTAGTATAATGTCATTAAAAAATCCTGAAAAAAGCATTGCACAGTATGCCATAAGAAATGCCTTAAATGTAATGGTTTAGTATGTCATAAAAAGTAATAACTACAAATATCTAGATCAGGTCTGTCTGCAACGACCACTGCTGTAATGTATGATTAAATAACTGCAACGCACAATTCTATAGCCACCTGTGCTTAACACTGATGGGTTATATAGATGTCTTAAAAAGTAATATGTCCTAAAAAATCTACAGTCAATGATAAAAATGTCACAGTTTATATCCTAAAAAGCATAAAAGTCATAATACAATGTCAAAAAAGTCACAGTATAGTATGTCATGAAAATATAGCTAAAAAGGCATAGCATAGTATGCCATAAAATATCTCATAGTATTGTATGTCATAAACATGTCATACAAATTATAGTAGTAGTAGTACAAAAAAATCCATAAAAATGTTATTGTACAGAATGTCATAAAAAAGTCTGACTATATAGAATGTCAGAAAAATGTCATGCAGTATGTCATACACAGCATAAAAAAAATGAGTAATGGTTGTAAAAACCAATCTTCAACTATGTTATAAGAAAGGTAAATAAAGGTCATAGTGTAATATGCCATGACATGCCATACAAATTATATTTTATAATATATAAAAAAGTAATACATATATATATATATCATAGTATAAAATGCCCCCCCAAAAATTATAAAAACTTAATAACCACAGGGCCATTTTTGACTTTCGACAAGTGGTAAAATACCTACAAGTGATTTGGAAATGTTTGAGGATAGAGGGATATTGAATTTGAAATAAATTGTTTTCCATTTTGGGACTGGGGTTGCTTTCCCCGGGACCTTCCACACAAGTGTCCTCTTGCTGGAGACGTGGCAGCGCCTCCGGTCATATGATTTTAGTTCACACACGAACCCCACCCCGTTGTTGCCCACCCTGAAAAGATTTTTTTTTTTTTTTTTTTTTTTTTATATATAAATCACTTCTCCGTTATTTGTGTGAAATGTGAAACATCTACTGAGATCAGAAAGTTCTGCAAAATACCCACTGTGTAACTCTAGACATAGTAGACATGGAGTTTAGTGGCGTTGGCCACCCAAAACAGTGCCATTTTTAGACGTTTACTGCTGACGTTTACAGAGGCTTCAAATAGCTTCCGTTTTACTCTGCTAGTGATTGGACCCCGCGAGCTAACATATTGGTTGAACAAGTCCGACATTCTACACTTCAATGGAGGAACAGCCCAAAGATCGGGCACAAGAACGGCAATATTTCCACCACGGAGAGGACAGACACCCTACTCAACATACAACTTGTCTAAAAAATGATCAGACCCACTTCCAGCGCCAGCATCAGGAAACGCAGACGAAGAAAACAGGTTGGGCCATCCGGAAAAGTGAGCTAACGCTTGCTAGCCTTAGTCAGCTAATGTCAACGAGCCGACTAGCATTAGCTAACTAGTGTTCACTCCGTCGCGATTGAGCGCTCAGCCTGAGAGCTAGCCTTTGATTCAAACTATATGCTTTTGCCCAGAATAGTTTCAGACACGTTGCAGCGGTGAGTAGGTTTCTGTTTTAACGATGGTTGGCCACTGTCGGACCAGAAAGCAACCATTGAGCTGGCTAGCTAGCGGGCTAGCTGACGTTGCGTGACAGTTGTCGCTGGTGGTGGTTTGACATATCGGGGATTGACCTTGTGCGCCGGTTTCACCACCCATTTCTCTTCTGTGAACGCAACTAATTCATCTCAGAATATCACATTGGGTCATCGTGTGTTTTAAAAACGCATTGGCTGTTAGGTGTGCGTGGCGAAACGCCCTAAACAGCAGTCTAATCTCTATCATTCATTTCAGCACGCTCGTGTCCAGTTTAGGAGCGCGAGCCGGCTCCACTGGAATGTTCTGAGCTTCCATTTCCTGTCGGCCATGTTAGAGTTTCACTGCGAGCTAATGCTACAGTCACCCGGCGACTAATCAATGTCTGGAGGACCACAGCGCTTCGCAACTCCGCCATGTCGTTGTGACCCGTTTGCCTACATGGGTTGCGGGTGTTAGGCTGCCGTCTGACGGAACAATCAACCGTTATTCGTGACATGGCGTGTTAATGTCCAACGAGTCGGTGGCTAGTTGTCATAAGCTAACGTTAGCCCTCTGTGACAGGCCTGTTGCATGGTGTCCAGTCAAAGTGAAGCCACGCAACAACACGAATACCAGTTGATAAAGAAACTGTTGCTGCAGCTGAACAGACGCTGACCGTAACCATCGACCCTTAACGTTTCTCTGCAGCTGACTTTACGTCAGTGCAACTAAGCGAGGACATGGCATGTATGATAAGTGGAGCGGGGCTGTGTGCGGCAGCTTGTGTGTGCTGTGTCCACCGACATGACGGGCAGCACCATTTCATTTAAAGACCCACGTTGACACAGCCGTGCCCATGCCTCTGCATTGCAAAGGCCTATTTGTGGGTCACCGCCACTCCAAATGTATGTCATATATGCTGCTGTGAGCCTGCCTTCTACATCTTGCTGCAACTGGTCTTTGATGTCAGATCAGATCATTTCAAGAAAGTTAACGGGTATCAGTCCAGTATGCATTTGACAGTTGTGAGGTATAAGACATGCCTGTAGCTTGGATTGGTTAGTAGATATACATTCAGGCAACACTATTAACGCAAGCTAGCAATGACACGTATCCTAGATAAATGTTGCTGGACAACATAGCTTTCTTAACAACATACATGTATGTACATAAACAACATATACTGCTGCAACAATTTATCAGAAAAGACTATGGTCATAAGGTTAACTCTAAACACAATAAATGGGCTGTTATCAAACTTATGGTGCACATTTATGCTTTACATAGGACACACCAGTTCAAATGACACAACATTTTAATGCAGAATGATGCCGATAATTCATACTTTGAATATTATTGAACAAGAGTGTGATAGTAGGTACATTAGCATCCTAATCTGTATCCATGTTTTGTGACTTTAGGGTACTATATTGCTCATAATTACAATACAAATACTTTATCAAACTATTTATTTTTGTAAGTTGCATAACTCTCTTCTACACACTTTCAGTATAAACTCAAATTTTATGACAATGGTCATAAACATACAACTGATTTTGTTTCCCATTTCAGGCAATAAAAAAGTAAGCATCTGTGAGGAGGAGGGGGAGAAGAAACCACATCTGTCTGACACTGTTGGTATGTCGCATACCCCCAACAGCAATGGTAACAGACACACAAGTAATGCAAATGTGAAGCAGAAATCAACGCAAAAGCTGTACACAACTGTTCCAAAAGTGAGCAGCAAAGGATTGGACCTTAAGAAGAATATGGACCTTAAAAATGACAATGAAAAGGCTCTGGATTTGAATCATCATGAGGGACAACTTATGGATAAGAAAGACTCCGTGTTGCTTCAAAATGGCATTGTAAACTGTGGCTTAATTACAAATGGCTATTCTAGCAAGGACAATGATGGCAGCGGCTCCGAAGGTGGATATACTACTCCGAAGAAACGCAAGGCCAGATGTAACAACGCCAAGAACACTGATTATGTGATAAGAGACAAGGAGAAAGACATGCAGCAGGGTGGCAGTTCTCAAGAGCATGGGACTTTTAATCTTGAGACAACTGAGAAGGGAGTGACTTCTAGACTTGATGGCTTTAGAGCCGCCCATAAAGGAGAAGCTCATTCAGCAACTAGACGGGCTGTTGTGTCGGAGGCTTCAATGGGTGAATCTCAGAGGAAGAACTCTGATGGCAAAATAGTTGGCACCTTTGGTAAAAAGACTGAGGAGAGGCACAAAGCTAAGCTTTCCTCACCTTCAAAAGAGGACTCATGGACTTTGTTTAAGCCTCCTCCAGTATTTCCTGTGGACAATAGCAGTGCAAAAATTGTTCCCAAGATCAGTTATGCAAGTAAAGTAAAAGAGAACCTCAACAAAGTAGCTCAAGTTGGAGGAGAGGCACTGCCTCCTCCTGTCAGACTGTCACAGGTCCCTATGTCTGCTGTGAAAACTATCACCTCAGCTAGCTTTACTAATGGCCCTGTGTCTGGAAACGCTAATGGCTGTCCATCAGTGGGTACCTTCTTTGCTCCTGCTGCTAGTAGTATTCCACCAGCCCCATCTATCCCAAGTGGCGAGAATGTAGCATCTCCTTTGGAAAGTAACTGTAGCTCTACGACCAGTCCCGTAGATGGAGAAGCATATGAGCTCAGAAAGTGTACTCTTTTAATTTACCCTTTAAATATGCAACCTGTGCTCCCTAGTGCTCGTCACCTCGACCCACCGGCTGCTCAGACAAATCAGAAAGCCTTGGGAGATATCTTCCAGAATCAATGGGGACTTTCCTTCATAAATGAGCCCAACTTGGGGCCAGAAGGAGGAGGCGGCAAGGGGCCTGCAGAGGACAAGACTACTGTGGTCACACCTCAAAGCGAGTGTCAGGCTGTTGCTGCCAAGGCTGCTCAGCCCTGCTTTGATGTTAGCCCATCATTCTTAGAGCTCGGCACTTTAGCTCAAGACCCTGAGAAAAGGACTTGTGGCCCCTGCAATGTGTCTAATGCATGTTCTCCTGCTTGTGTGCCGGGTGAGGATGAGAGCAAGCGATGTGGCCAGGAAAAGACAAAAGTTGTGGCCAAGGGGGCAGGTTCTGCTGTGTTGGCTCCCAGTAAAGACAACGGTGCTAAGCCTGCACAGGGCCAGCTAACCACTGTGTCGTTTGGCTCATCTAAACAACAGGCCCACTCTAAAGACATTGGCAGAAGGTGTAGCTTGGGATCCTTTGATATTAAAGCTGCTGTCACTTATCACACTAAAGGTAACTATGACTAACTTGTATGATCATTTATATTGTAATCCTTAAGCTCTGAGGACACAGTTATTGGTGGCCACTAATAACAGTGCAACCAAACTTGCATTGTTTAAGTAAAGAAGTTGGTCAATAATAATTGCAACCACACTCTCATTTCATGGTGTTCACGGCACAATTCGTAACAGTTGGTCACCTTTTCTGAGCATTTAGCGGCGTGCAGCCTGTCGCCTGCAACCCCAAATCTAACAATTCACTGTGGCCGCTGCCCCCAAAAAAATAATTTGGATAAATGCTAACCTTTGTGACAAATGCATTGCCGATTTTGTGACTGTTTCACAGTGAAAGCCACCCAGTGTTTTGGCAGCTGAATGCTTATAATGTGAGGCATTCGGCAAAGTCTGGTGTGGATTAGCAGTAACTTTATACAGCTCTTATTAGACTGTGGGAGAGTGAAAAGAAAACAATGAGGCTGATATTGATGAGATAAAATTACAAACTTTAACACTGGATTACATGCTGCATAGTTCCCTGTCAGTCCCTCTTGAAAGCAGTTTGAGTCCAGTGCGGGAATGCACTGAAATCAATTTTTGTTTTACAAGACTCTTTAGGATTATAACTTTAAGCAGTTCTCCAAAGATGTTATTTGCCCAAAGTATGAAAAAAAATAATTTATATTTCTTTGATTTTCTTTTTTTTTTTTAGATCAGTATGCATTTTCTGAAAATATGTTTAATTAATTCTGAAATAACATGCCTTTTGTTTTCTCTCAACAGAAATGGAATTCATTTTCAACTTGCAAAAACAAGGTAAACTAAACTTGTTGGTCACACTTCTTCCTTACATCTGACTTTTTTAGAAATGTTTAGGCGGTTCTTCTTTAGGCAAGAATAAAGTCTTGAAATGACAGAACATAATATGAAAGTAAATTAAGAAAGAAGTGTTTTGGACAACATTCAAAGTGGTGGGAGTCCATGTCTGAAGTTACCTTTATTCATAAATGTGCAAAAAGATAAAGTGCATTGGTGTTTGATTCAGATCCAAATGGGATGTAATTCAACCAAAACAAAAGGACTTGGAATTAATGTATCACTTGTATTCATGTACAGAGTGAGCTTTATGACTTACAGTGCTTGTGACATTTCAAATTCTTTTTTTGACTCAAAACCGCGTTGCCTATCCTGGTCTTGCGGCACAAGATCAAAACATGGAGGATGCAGACTAGGCTGTATACATGCTCAATCTAAATATTGACATCTATTTCAGTTAAAGGAATTCTACTTGCTCACAATAGGTACTTCATATTAGGATAGCCTGGTAACTGTGTGGCTTGGGCAATCAACTAATTGTAATGTTTCTTTCTTTAATGTGGTTAGTGTGCATTTACACCTATTTACCCCATTAAAAAAAAGTCCTAAAGCTTGTTTACTCCTTGCTCTAAATCACTCTACACAAATACAAATGGTTACATTACAGCACAGAGGCTGCATTAAGGCCTTCAGCAACCCTCTCTAGGTCAGTACAGATTATATCATCGTCTAGCATCACATAATCGTTAATTCTTAAAAGATAAAAATGCCACACTTGTTTTGTAACTAAACAGCAGAAACATAAGCGACCCAAGGTAATCTCCTACAGCAACAGATTGCTTTGTATGGTCCTCTGTTACTGCAGTCATGCCAGCAGGCAAGTGAAATGCAGCCGTTACTCTGTTGTAATCAACAAAATTGAGATGTAAATCTGGAGTATCTGTCGCCTTTGTTCTTTTGGGAATTTTGTAGCACCTTTAAATTCGTCAGTGAGACTGATCTCATGTTGACTATTCTAACCCTTTGCCTCTCCCCCCCCCTGCTGTAGATCCAAAAAGAGTAGTGGTTTATGATGAGACCAAGGATGGACCTGATCAGTGAGGTAGATGGTCTACAGTACTTACCCTCTTCTCTTCTGTGTGCTGCGATTATCTTCCTTGGGAATCATAAATCCTGTCGAACAGACAAAGTGACAACTGTGAAAACATTGATAGTTTAGCATGACAGATTTTCCTTGGAATCTCCGGTGGAATAACAGACTTCTTCGGGGCATCAGACAAACACGCAGACACTCTGGAGGGACGTTAAAGGAGTGGATCGGTGCCTCTCCAACACGATAAATGAAACTTCAGCGCTGTGATACTTGTTTGTCTCGTGGCTCTTCAAGGATGATGTTCGGGAGTTCAACAAAGGAAGGTGTCATGGATTGCACCTCCCTAAGCCTTTATCCTGTTGAACTGCGGCAGCCGTCAGTCTGACTATGGGATGCCTCAGTCATTTTCTTTCTTCACGCGTTCAAATGAGTTCATTGTAGATATGTTAGACGTTATACATACACAGTTGCGTGCGAGCTTGAATTAATTGTGGAAGAAAGGAGAGCACACTTTTGCAAAGAATGCCTTGAAGTGGTGGTTAAGTTCTTTGGAGTTAAACTGTAAGTTAAGTGAAAGCTCATAGGTGAGGCCCCATCCAGGAAGGGAGATCCTTGTCTTAAGTAATTTTAAGTAAAGTAAAAATCAGAGCCCAGAAATGAAATGCTTGCTCTTTCTTTTATACTGTTTTGCCCACCCCAACATGAGTGTTATCTGCACTGCAGTATGATCCCAGAGCACAGGTACAGAAGTGCCGTATTTGAATGAACGCTACGCCCCTTCATTTCAATGTTTATTACAGGTGTGCTAAAGATTTAAAAAATCAGGTCCGTTAAAGGCAAAATCTTTTCATCTTAAAGCTTTTCCTACATTTCATGCAGATCATTATGTCACTGAAGAGTATTCATATATACATATACCTTCTAATATATGAATCCTTGAGTTGAGGAATAAACTGAGCGAGAGGCATTTCTACCAATAAGGTCTTCTGCGTTTTGTGCTATTTCTTCAGCAGCAAGACTCAGGATGTCCATACAGATTATTTTGCTTGCTTCTTTTTTTTTTTTCTGTTAAAACCGTTAAATTCCTATTTTCAGGAACATGTTGCATTTATGACTGAAAAAAATACTTCCTCCCTTTTTTTTTGACTCAGCATTTGGTCTGTTTTATGGCATTCTTTTGCATGTTTACTGGTGGAAATGAACGAGTCAGAGGTCACTGTTCATCGCCATACAAAGATAACAGCAACACAACAACGATTGCAATACTAATCTAGGTTCCCCGACTAGCCACTTTGTCAAACTATGTTGAAATGTGAAGATGAGTTGTACTATTATGTTTTTACTGTTGATAACATTTTACATTTGCAAACCAGTGTGCAATAACACCGTGTGATCCATACAAATTTGTGAAATGGGTTATGTGGAGCTACAAAATCATCACCCAAGATGCTGGTGGGGTTTGTTAAAAAAAATGTTTAAGATGCGTTTTCAGTTTGTTGCACAAAATCCTTAAGTCAATTTTGCTAATGAGCTCACGTTGAAAGATCTAATTAAGTCTAGGGAGCCCAAATTTGCTAACTGCTATCTGTGACATCACATTCATCACCGTCTCCAAATCAGGATTGGTTTATTCAACATAACGAAAGTACCTGTCCAGGTTTAGTTTCCCTAGAAGTTATGATTTGGTTAATGTGTGGATTAATAGCACTTTATGTAAACTAATTGCTTTTATCTTTTAATTACTAGAAAGATCTATATGTACTGACAAGAAATACTCATTGAAAGAATGGCTCTGGGCTGTTACTCTTCAGAAAAAAAACCAAGTTGATAAATACAGAATTATTAAATGTTACTCAGGTAGTGTTGATAAAGCCATGACTATGTTTAATATTTTTTTTTTTTCTTTTTCTTGCCAAATGGCCCCTGTCATGTAATGTTCTCAAATTGGAAATGTTGACTTGGAGTCCTATTATATAGAGTCTCATATGATGTTGTGACAAAACACCAAATACCTTTGAGGAAACTGTCATGGCATGCAAGGTGCTGTCATCGTCATTTTGGGCTCTAAAAATTTACGTTTTCCTGTTTATTTACCCCTTTAAAAAAAAAAAAAAAAAAAAAAAGCAGAAAAAAAAAAAGCACATTGCTCCATGCGCTGTTTTCTATGTATACTAGACTGTAATCTTGCAATCTTTGATGGTTCATTTTCTCTCTTGTGTGCATAGTGAAGCACCCCTTGATTTGTTATTGCTGGTGGTGTTTCTATTGGGAAGCTACAATCTGGCTAGGAGCTTTCAAGTACATTTCTCTCCACAGTGTCCTGATTGGGCGGCGCTGCAGCTTGTACTTGTGTGCAGAGAGGGAAAGTGGTAACTGCAGCCAGTCTTATTGACATTTAACTTCCACGTTTTATCTCAGTGAGCTCCATGGTATTTAGAAAGCTTTGTTTTTTTTAGCTTCCATTGTACGGCACAAGATGGACGAGTGCATCAACAGATGCTGCCCTCTGAAGAAAGAACAATTGTGTTGGATCTGGTTTATAACCGAGCAAGGGCATTTGAGGAGATTTTGTCCATTAGCATTTAGACTTTTATGTTTTTCTGTGCTTGTTTGAATTGACATTTAATCTGGCATTAGGTTAGAAAAAAGTCACAATTTAATTTAATTGTATTGCCCATAATCCATAGAAAGAAAGTGACATCAGGTTCCCGTATGGTAAACGCCAAATAGTTCAGGCTGAAAGCATTATCTGCCGACAGTGATGCATCTATAGGCTTCAACATGTAAAACAGGGTGATCAAAATGAGTAGTATGTGATGTTACTGTAGTCTTACGACCTTTTCTCTTTTTGTTTTAGTTTTTGAGAGGATGGTCCTCTACAGGGAAATCTGATAATCTCCCATTCTCCCACCCCAAGGCTCTTGTTTTTTAAAGCACTTAATACAGCAAAAAGGCTATGTTCATTATGCATTTATAAAGATAGGACTATTATTTAGCATTGTAGCCTGCAAACCAAAAACAGGTTCTTGAAGCTGAGTAGATGGTTAATCAATGATATGGAGGGGGGGGCTGACTGTTGGTGTGTTGATAAAATAAAGCCTGACCATGTGGAGTTTATATCTCCACCCCCTCAGGATGTGCAATCACCTCAAGGATGCAGGCTTCCAGGTTGTGAGTGACGAGTTTTGCCTTGTTGTTTTGTGGCTGTGTGCATAGCGAGTTCTACCTATTATATGCAAGTTCCTCGTATATTTCAAAATTCCCCCCCTCGTTGTTGTTTCATGTTCAGGTGCCTGTGTGAAAAAAAAGATATACTTTTACAGCAATTTTGATTGTTTGAAATCTGCTTCCAGCATATATCTGTGCCATTTTTTTTTCTTTTCTTTTTTTTTGTAACATTTGCAATGCTGTTTAAGCTTTCTTTCATCTAATCCTAATTTCTTCATTTAAGCGACATGGGTGCAGCTGAAAGCAATGAGCAATTTATGTGTTTTGTAGTTTTTTTTTTATTGTCACGGCTCGTGTTCATAATTGTGTGAACTGAAGCCAAAATCAGTTTGAATGGGACAGATGACGACCGCTTTCTGGCGTATACTCATGCCGGTCCGTGTCAAGTAAATGTCTGAAGTAGCACATAATTGATTTGAACTGATTTAACAAATTAGTGTTTTAACATGTGTTTTAAAAAGGTTTTATTTTTGAGTTAGAACCTAATTTATCCATAGATGCACAAGTAGGATGAGACTAAAAGGAATAAATGATACAGAAAATCAAGATGTCTCATTTTTCGTGAGTTATAGATGATTTAGTTACTGATAAAGGCTAATGAAGACCTTATCCCCCCCAACCCCCCAATGTCAATATATTTGAACTATTTTCCATCTGATTTTTTTACAAACTACTTTAACTCATTTCTTCATATAGTTGTGATGGGGTGATGAGCATCGAAAAACACTGCATCCCGGGGTTCCTCCCAATATATTTTTTTGTATTTGTAGTGATGTTGATCATGTTGTGAGGGGGAGTGAGGTATTAACGTACGGTTCAACAACTCTGAAATCTGCTTTCGCCAAAGGTACACTACTCAGATATTCAGCAGGTGAATGGCAAGCGCACAGACCGTCACCGGGGACGTTGTTGATGTCATAACCAGCTACCTGACATCGTGCTGGCTTTTGGAGGCGCTTTTTTAGTGAAGAGAAGTCACTACTGTAGCAGCTGAATGTCACTTTGAGCGTGTCGTTATACGGTGTGAGAGAGAAGCAATCTTCAAAAGATAAAACAAATACCGAAAGTGCTGCTTCTTCATCCAGTAATCAATCGTCTGTAATGGGAAATGCTGGACTTTGGTGTGTGTTTGTGCTCTACTTAAAAACTGTCCTTCCTTTAAACTGTCTATGCCTCTTGTTGAAATGTTTTAATTTAGGGGGCTTTTTTGTTTTGTTTTACTTAATGACACGTGAGAGGTACAGTGTTTATGATTCCACACATGATAAATAAAGTTTAAAAAAAGGGCAACATGTGTCTTTACAAAGTTCAGTCATGAAAAGAGGCGATGAGTTGCGCCAAGTCATTTTTTTGGTTTTCTTTCTGTGTCATCTCTGGCTGTTGTGCTTGTTAATGCAGTTTATTTTTTGGTTCTGCTCCTCCTTTTATCACTTTTACATTGCTTGCCCCCCTAAAGTATGAGGCAACAGAATTTCTTTCTCAAATGTCTTACAGGTTGACATTTAAGTTTTTAGGTGAGCAGTCTGATTATTTAATTTTTGTTTGGAATTTAACATAAGTGTCACATTACAATGTTCTTTTTTTTTTTAAGCATGATAATAACCCTCAAATTCCAAAAAACGTAATAGAGTCAATATATATATATATATATATATATATATATATAAAAAAAAAAAAACTTCCAGTGTTCACAATTTTAGTTTCCATTAAAATGTCAAATTTTCATGAAGAATTCTGTGTTTTGTGTGTGTTGTTCTGCATTTCTGCTGCCTGATGTTGGGATTGTCACATGTGAACAGTTAACAGTGGTCCGTCTGATGCTATTCACCTATTGCAAACCAGAGTATGTTGGATGGTTTATCAGACAATCTTTATCACATTGCATTATCACAAACAATTTCAAAATCTTAAATAAACCGGTGGCTCTTTACAAGACAATATCATGTTTATAGCAGAAACAACCTTTATCAGTCCGATACATCAAATTAAGTAGGTAAAGTAGAAATATTTGTATATTATATTATGAATTGCTTTTACTTTCCTTGACTATTTAAATTTAATTCCACTTTCATATCTCTACTTCACTACATTTCAGAGGGAAATATTGTACTTTTTTTACTACTCTTACTTCTTTTTCATTCAAAACCTACAGTATGTTCGCCTTACAAATTAGGGTGGAAAAGACCATTTGTCAATGCTAAGAAGTTAGTTTCATTTGAATTAATCCTAGTATAGTGATGTGCCTTATGTTATTTCAAGATACTGTCATTCTTTAGACAGTGTCATTTGATTTAGAAAAAAGGTTAAAAATGCATCAACTATGTGATATTTTGCTTGTTTAAGGAAAATAGGCTTTTTAGGAACCAATCAAGCCACATATGTCTTTATCAGGCTGAGGCTTGGGGCATTCGCACTATAAATAGATAGAATTGACAGTATATAAATTAAGTACCACCTTGACTGACTACAACAGTGAAATTCGACTAGCACATAAATACATCAGTTATATTACTAATAACACTATTTAATGGGCCGTTCTACACTACCTGATTTTACCTGATTTTTAGTACATTTTTGCTGAAAATACTTCTTTACTGTTACTTAAAGGAACAGTGAGTAGCATTTAGGTGGATATATTGGCATAAATGTAATATTAAATGTATAAGTATGATTCATTACTGTATAAGCACCTGAAAAAAGAGTAGTTGCACTTTTGGGCCTCTGGAGTTTTGGCTATGTAGAGCTGGGGTCTCGTCAATGAGCAGAGGTGCTGATTGTGGTTCAAAGTCGCCCCCTTGTGGATGAACGGATTAGTTCACATTGACTGATTCACTACAGAACTACAGATATGCTGGTTTGATAATCTTTTCATTTCATGAGCAGGTGATGTTTAACTTAAGATTGTATCTGGTCCCACAAATTCTGTTATTAAAATGTTTGAAATAAGTTTTGTATTTTAAGATAACATCTCTCTGTAGTAGTCCTGAATAAATTGCAGCACAAATCAATATATTAAGTTTTAACTTAATTATGACCTGTAACATGTAGATATTTCTCAATACATTTTTAACATAAATGGCGTAAATAATTAGATATTTATCCGATGACTAGACTCTATTAAGGACTGTTCTCACCCTAAGGATCACTGAAGCACTGAAACTCATTTTCCTTACCCCTTATAAAATGCACAGTATATAGCCTATATATGTTTACTTTTGTTTTTGCCACCTGTAAATCTTAGAGTTGTTTGATTGGAGTGACACTGAGCTGTAGGCACTGCAGGTGGCGTATTTTCACCACAAACACACACATACAGTACACATGTTTTTTTCACTCTTTTCATGGAATTGAACCGGTGTTTACCGCCACCCCCTAAATTTTACCTTGATTGCTCTGTACTTCACGGAGGCCACATGGGGTTTGATGGTTAGTGCACCGGTGTGCGGAGAGATTGTCCGATGTGCTGGAAGGTCACTAAAAGGTTTGATCTTTGCTTAGGTGTTTCTGAGGTTCTTCTTCTCACTCCAGGACATCCTGCAAAGAGGATGAGCACAAGGTGACCCTTATGGAAAAGAAATAGGAGAGGTGACAATATGTCCTTCCTTACCAGAAGTCAAATGGAAAACACCTAATCAGGCCGGGACTGCCACCCCTTCACCAATTTCAAAAGTTTCCTTGATTTAAACAAAAAAACAAACTATACGTAATCTCCTCATTCCACTAATTAATATTTTAAGTAATGATTTATTTCAATACGACGATGTCAGTGAAATTGACATCACTTGAACCTTGAAAAGGTTTTTCATTCTCAATTCAGCACACTTTATGTTTATGTTTCAGTATTCAAATCATTTACCCTAGTAAACCAACACCACACTGTGAAAATACTACAAGTAAAAATCATATATTTTTGGCAACAATATGTCAAGTATCCAAAGCAGAAAATGATCTCTGTTATATTATAACATTAGACAGTTACTACTATCACATCAATGAGTAAGCAGCATATTACTGTTGTAGCTGGTTGCCGTGGAGTTAGTTTTTACAATTTTATATACAGTTCGCTATTTAATTTCAGTGGTTCCCAAGCTAGGGGCCAGGCCTTCTCCAAAGGGTCTCGATATATATATTTTCCCTCTCCAATGGGAAATTTTACCACATTGAGCATGGAACCATTTGATAAGTTCAGAGGGGAAATTACTGCTAACAAACAAACTGCTTCTTATATAAAATCTTAATCTAAAACTTTACCATTAACAATGGCTGTATAAGTATAAAGAACAAAGTAACACCAAGTGGAAATACTTAAATAAACACGTCAAAAATGTATTTCAGTGCAGTAGTTGTGTAAATGTGGCCTACCGAGTTGCTTTTCACCACATGTTTTCATCATGGAGAAAACTGAAGCAACTTTCACAGTTAAGAAGTAAAGAAGATTCTCCTAAAACAAAAAAAACATCCAAGCAACTATCCAAAACTGAGGCTTAATAATGAAGGATACATTTTCTATTTAAAAGTAATTATGTGACGAAAAAAGTGCAAGATAGGTTTAAGATGAGGTATAAACTTAAAAGCATAATAGTGGAAATCAAATACTGAATCCAATAAATTCAAACAAATACTTTAATTTGCATTCTGTATGAATGGGGCTTTTTAAAATTGACCTGTTCTATGCCACAGAATGTGAGATGTGAAGTGAATGGGAGGTTTTCCTGAAGCCATGTGAAATTGTGCGTTTATTAATCAGCCTCATATTTGTGTCACGTTGCTCAATAATACGTGGTCCTATTCCTCTATTGCTTTTGGTGTGGTTTTGTAAGTCACAACTGAGAAAACGTGACATACATGTCAAAATCTGTTCTATAGAACGGTTTTTCTATTGAAAGCCCTCACAGATTTTGATGGGTCCGTACACGCTTTTCATTCTTGACTAGGACATAAACCAGGGGCAATGTATCAAACGGGTGCATCTTCCGCTTTCGGGGATGAATATATCAGCTCTGACCAGACAGTCCCTGACATTTAGTGATCTGTGATGATCACCATACACCTTACATCATCAAATGTCAGACTGAAGTACTTGCCAGAGTTTGCAACTGATCCGATAAACATCATGGTTCAATGAAGAAATACTGCAGGCCCCGTCCCAATGTTCACCCTGAGCTTTAAAACACTGAACCTTCACAGAATTTCATTTACATTTACTGTGTGCTTGGTGAGAATGTGTGAGTGCAGCAACGTAGAAAGGCTCAGCTGCCCCCTTATATTTTAATAAGGTATAGGGGAGCTACAGAGACACATATAGAATATTATTTTTGGAAAAAAGGGTAATAGATCACTTCCCCACAGTGAGTTTCATGTGCACCAAAGCGTGTCCTTCTGGCCGACCTCTGCACTGATTTCAGAGGATGATACAAACTAAGGTGTCACCTTCAGTACAACTACATTCTTCAGGTAGCAAATTAGCTACTTGGGGGGCTTTGTGAACCTATTTTGAACAAGACAAAGAGTCTACAGCCCTGCTAACAGCTCTGAGAGGCTATTTTTATAGCCAAAGGGATGCTTTGAGCTAAATGCTAACGCTAGCAGGGAAACATGCTCACAGGGGCAATGCTAACAAGGTGCACCATTTCAGTGTAGCCTTTTAGCATGCTAACATTAGCTAATTAGCAAAGTACACAAAGTACAGCTGAGGAGGAAAGAAGAATCATTAGTTAAGTCATTAGACTTGATCTTTCTAGGGAGAATGTGGATACAAAGTTGCTCACTGATCCATCCAGTGATTTTGACACATTTCATAGACCTAGAAAATGTGTTTCTTACAAATGTATGTCTTTTAGATACATTTATAGTTTGCATAGTGTTATAATCAGCATTAAAACCGATTCTGTTCATTTCACGTTATTGTGACGATTGTTTCGAAAATGGTATTGTTTTTAAGACATTTTAAAGATAAATGTGATAATGTCTTTAACAAAATAAGTTGCAGGTGAATGTCTGAACTCTATGCTAGGAAGAAAAAACACTTTAAAAAGATGACACACCTGTAGCTTTTGGCAAACAACAAACCCTCTAATACTACCACTAAGCAGTGTTTTGTAGGCTTAATGCGTATATACTCATTGAAATCCTCTGATTATGCACTGGACTGTATTCATCCATCACCAAAGCTGTCTGTATATTTAGGCTCAGTGTTCACAGAAACAAACAGTGTGTTCTGGGTTCTTTTCCGCCTGGACACAACTCCACCTCTATGCATGTAATCCCACAGGGCCCATCATTCACTTCCTGTTTACACTCCTCTGTGGCCACTTTCCTTGACACTTGTTCATGAGAGAGGAGAAGATGGAGTGAGTCCCAAAAGACTGGAAATCTATATACACAGGCAGACGCTGTGACACATGTCACATTGTGTCTTTAGCTCTTCACTAAAGAGATCCAGATTTCAATTATTGAAATCAGACAGGGCACGGTCCGGCTGTGATGAAGGTACTGCAGCTGAAAATTTATAAAATAAGTGCATGAAGAGACAGTGTGCCCTGTGGTGGATCCCGGCGATCTCAACAGCAGTGCCACCGGTGTCAGCCGAACACTGTAAAGCAAGTGCAGCCGGCCTGCTGATGATTCCTTTTGGGTCATCAGCAATATTCTCTCAGTAAACTGCTGCATATTGTTTGCTGCTAGGTGGAATTAAGCTTTGTGTGATGGTGGGCTGCTGTGGGGGAGGAGGGGGAGGGGGAGGAGGAGGGGGCATTTTTGTGTGATATGGGCCATTGACTGCTTTTCCATAGCTCAGGAACAATAATGAGATTTTTTTTTTCAGAATATCAGTGCCGCCATTCAGCGCACTGATTGTGTTTATGAAATTGTGCATACATCTCACAATGCTGGAGCAGGGGAAGGGAAAGCTATTTTCAAAACATTAGCAAATTGTTTTCTGTTATTGTGCAGAGATTGATAAGGGTATGTGTTGTCTAAACACACACACACACACACACACACACACACACACACACACACACACACACACACACACACACACACACACACACACACACACACACACACACACACACACACACGGGAGAAAAAAACATAAAAAAGCAATACCTACAGTATCGCTCTTCCCATCCACAAAAGAGAGAAAAAATATACTTAAAAAACCCATAAACTGTATCACCCTACCTTCATACTGCCAATAAGCTGTAACTACAGAAAACTGTTTCTTTGCACTAGTTTAGATGTATTTCTGCTGTAAAATATATTTTGATGATAATGTAATTTACCATTATGCAGTTCATGGCTGCTATTTTTACTTAATACATTTGTATGAACATGTATTTGATGAAATACTGCATTGCTGTGCTGGTTATCAAATTTTCCTGATGAGATGTAATAATGACCTTGAACTTAACCTTGCATGTGAAATCTCTGACATATTTCTCACCAGCAGATATTGTGTAAAATGACTTGAGATATCATACAAATCCTCTTTTAAGTGATAAAAAAACCCTGTATGGAAGTGTTAACTGATGAAAAAAAACACCTTTGTCCATTTTTGTACATGGTAGGTTACAGCTCTCACTAGTGTTTGCAGTGACTTTAGAGGTGGGGAAACTCATTTTCTCGGCTTAAGCAGGGTAATGTTTGTATCATATTCAGAAATGATGATCGCTTATCACAACTGGATTACACAGCGCTTCGATATGGCTCTTATATGACATTAGAGGGGAAAAAAACTAAATATTCAGGCTCCTTTGAAGCCATTTTCTTAACCTGGGTTTTTAATTCATCACAAATCCTACAATTGCAGTATCAAAGCTGTTGAACTCATCTTCTCAAACAACACTGCAAATAATACTCAACTTTTTTTGGGGGGGCTTAATGAACTGAAGGCCTTTCCTTCTAGTGGAGATCTTTGCTATTTAGACAAGGAAGTCAGTGTTTTGAGGGTGTTTTATAATGGGGAACCATTTTGACGTGTTATGCCAGAATGTTAGTGACACATACTCTGTATCTGTTCTGCTAAAACAACAACAGGTTTAGCAGGCCTCTTGACCCGTTGGCAATAAACAGACTATTTCCACCTACACACTCAACCCTCATTAATCTAATTGCTGTCATACTAGTTTTGGGATGCCACAGCACAGAGAAGACTAGAAATCAACTGAAAAGTAACTGTGCATGGAGGTGTATTTTTTTTAGAGACTACAGGCTGTAAAGTGAGCTTTATAAGAAATGTTCAGCACCCAGCCAAGTAGTCATTAATCCATCCGTAATGATCCCATCAACACCATCACAGCACCTCCCCCTTGGCATTTACTTTGTATTTTTGCTCTGTCCTCCAGTAATAATTGACACTCTTACCTGCTTCTACAGTCTGTTGCTCACTAGTTTGCTCTAAGGCAGCTATCGATTCTGGAGCATCGGATCCATGAAGACAATGATGATGAACAATGAACAGACAGCTGCGTCCCCTGTGATGCTGGCCAAAACCGATGGCCTTTGTAAGCAGCATGTAATGCCTCATCTGGTGGATAATATGAGAGAAAAGAGGGACACAATTTGTGAATTTTCTGAGTCAGTTAGCTCATGGCCTCTGCTTCTCGTGCAGTTGGCTACGTACGACTCACAAGTCTAAACATTGAGACTACTCTGATTCTAAAATAGACTGCAAGTGTATGTCTCGTTTCTGAAAGGAAGTGATTCTTTTGCCTCTGCACTGTATTTTAAATCCCATTACCATGATAAGCATTATAACACACTTGTGAGTGAGAACATAAAGAATAAACCTAATGTTAAATAAGTATAAAACAATGTTTACATGTTTATGATTAATACTTGTCTCTGTCAAACATTCACCACTTGGATATTTGCTAATCTTAAAACCCTTACATTAAATAATATTCAGCATAATTTAATTTAGGAGAATAATGAAACACATCAAAGTAATGGGATAATGGTTATCTCATCCCTTGGAGTTTGTATTAAGCAATTCTAAAATATGTAGATACTGGTCATTTAAATCTAATTTTAATTTAGTAACGTCATCAACAGCTAATTAATGCCAACTACAATCTATCAATAGGCTACAATATAAATATAAAAGTCATGTTTTTAAGCTTGTCATGATATAATACCCAATTTTAGTTATCTATTGGATTGTGTTACCATGTTAAGGGTTATCTTAATGTGTTAGTCAGTTTGATAGACTACTCTTCAGGAAAAGGTTATATGAGCTCAAGGACAATTTCTGTGAGGATACGGACACAATAAAATCATTCTTCTGAGAAACTCAATAGTCTCGCACAGCACGCTCCTGTTTGTCTCTTATCTCCACATTCTCAAAAACAATCCAGGGACCAGTTTCACGTATGAAGCTGTCCACGTTCTTCGCCGCAGACTATTTGCCATTCCCAGAAGGTCATTTGGTTAATGCACATTTGGGTTTTCATGGACTCTTAACTAGTTTTTAATCAGCAATTATTAGTGAATTGGAAGGCTGTGCAGGCGCATGACTCTCTGCTGGCGGGAGAGTGCCCATCAATGTCACGTCAATTTCCATGCCAAAGGCTACATTAGGCCTGGAGTCTGGGAGGAAACAGCCACCTGAGTGCCTCATCTCCCCATCCACAGCAGTCTTCCCATCAACTATTGACTCTATTACACAGCTCTGTCAAAAAAATGTTCCGCTTCAAAAGAGGAGCAACCATTACATGGCTGTGCTGGGAGATAATTTAGCGATGCACATAAAATTAAGTGCATATCCATTGAACATTGCTCATTATTGCACTTGAATTCCTTCAATGCCAGGCTTCTGCAGGGATGCTGGATGCTTCCCAACCTTTCATTCATTTTCAAGGTATAAACACAGCTTGATTATTTAGGCTGATGTATTATATAAATACCTGTCATTTTCATCTATAGCTAACCCAGCCCTAATTGGCAATTAAACATGCCAGCATCTCAGACTAGCTCTTAATTACCGTTAATAAATGCCGCGGGGCCCTGAGGTGTCCTCTCAGGCTGGAGGATTGGGGTTGTGAGTCTCCTGCAGCACCACATCACTGCATGAATATGCATGGCAGCCAGGTATTCTTCAGCTCGCTCCTCTGCTTCGCAAGGCTGACGCACACGGCGGTGGCAGCAGCAGCAGAGCGCCTCTTGAACTACCTCTTCTTCATTACACCTCCACGGCGGCCAGAGCGTTGTTGCAGCATCCTCCTCGCGGTGGCATTCCTGCACACTGTGGCTTGTTTGTGTTTGCCAGGAGCTGTCACATTCAGCCTGTTAGCACCGGCCCATGGGAAATTTACACAGAGCTTCTAGTATGAGGTGAGGCCAACAAATGAGCAGGTGACATGCTGAAAACATATTCGGCAAAGTTCATGTGTATCACTGTTTACTGTGTAGTAAGGGAACCCCCTACATTTTTTTTTTGAGGGATTTAAAAATCAAGCAACTGGTAAATTGGAAGTATAAAATATATAGTAAGATGTATTAAAGGAATAATTTTTAGGAATAATTAATTTGGCAACTGTGCATTTGTGATAATTATAGTTAATGGATGATACAGATGAGATCACATATAGCTGAACACAGGTGATTAAATCAGTTTTATAGTGTAGGCCCTGCTGCTCAAATATTACTTATGACATTTTATCTTTAAAGCAGACCTTGATTCCACAGATTAATAACAGCTTCCTTTTTCTCTGCTGTGAGCTGACATTTAGCTCCCATAATGACTGCTGCTTGTCTTGCCGTGTTCCACCTAAGACCTGGATCCTCCTTTTTAAGGGCCGGCGAGTGGCGAGCTCTCTGGTTGTAATGGCACTTTTAATTAGCACTTAATTAAAGGCAATAGGACTGCAAAGGTCAACCAGTTAGGCCTGCGGGTTAAAAACACAGACAAGTGCAAGACGAAATTGTCTGCTAATTACAGTGACCAGGAATCTGGACAAACACCTTTCAGATCTGCTGTAGGTTAATGACAAAATATAGCATATAATAAAATGACAAAGCCACAGACATGTTTCAAGTGTGCCAATTGTTATTTTGAATATATATTGTCTGGGATTTAACAAAATATCCTTTATTCTTATTTTAGTGTTTGTATTTTTTTGTTCAAAGCTATTTCAATTTTTTTATTTAACCCAGAAATCAGGAAATACTGGACATGGATAACATTTGACTGACACATGCTGTATTTCATCTGTTTATATATCATAGTTTGCGTGTTTGAATGTCATGTATGCACATACCTCATGACTGGGCTTCACACTTGTCTGTCAGAGAAAGCATAAAAATCAAAAGCAGCTTCTGTAAAAGTTAAACAATAGTCCAGATAGTCAGTGGGATTATCATTCTACTCATAACACAAACACAATGAATGCAGCGTGATCTAAACTTCTCATGCCTCGGCTCTGAAAAACAAGAGCCGGGAACAGTATTGATCTCAGTCAGAATTATAGATCACCTTGTCTGAATGAGTGATGAAGCTGTCGGACTGTTGGTCTCACCTGACAAGCACCCACATTAAAAATCCTGATCCAAGAATTTCAATGCAGCAGTAACATTATGTTTAACAATCATGGTCTATATCAAAAGACACATATACAAAAATATCTTCTGAATCTGCTAGAAAATACTCATGACTTTATTATTTTAATACATAGCTATATCTGTGGTTCCCAGTATAAAATATACAGTATATATTAGTTGAAAATGGAACAATCTAGTCAGGACCAAGCCTTCAAGAGCTGGCATGATTTTAATATTACAGAAACAGAAAAATAGGAATTGTTTAGGTAGCAGAAATTATTTCTACATTTTCAGTGGTTTATGCTTCTTCATGGTTCACCTCAGAAAATTTTGATTTTTGTTTCTGGCATCTGAAATGAAATTTTCCATCACGAGTAAAAGCGGGACTATTCGCACGCTGACAAACGCATCAGAGGCGACACTTAATACTTTATGTGTGCTTCATTCCCTGCTATTGTACGGCTCTAACAGGCCTGTCACGCAGCAGCCTTGTTTGCACATCTACTCATCACAGCCGTTGAATAACCTGAGCCTCAGCTAATATTGATGCTCTCCATGTGATACTACTGATGAAAAAATAAAGCACCGGTGTGTATGCTGTGCCTTTTCTCCTTAAAGCGTTGCATCCTCCAAAGTGCTGGAAGAGACCACTGAGGGGCAGCAGAATTACACGCCTGCACTTGTTTGTTCAACGTTTCCCCCCCAAATGCACCACAGTGCTCAGACTCTATTAATCCTGCTGACTTGATGAGTGACCTGGAAGGATCCCGGTGCCGATATGCTGAGTGTGTTTGTGAGTGAAAAGGTGAATAAAACCCCCCAAATAATCGTGTTGCTTGTATTAAACAGAAAGTACTCACAACAGTCTTGTCCAGTAGTATCCAGTTATGGGATGTCAGCAGATGCTATATAGCATGGAGTGATCGTCTCTTTGAATTGATGGATCACCACATAATTACACTTGACATTGAAATGTTGACATAAGGTCAAATATATATATATATCATCTTAAGCAAATATATTATAGAAAAAAGAAATGCAATGAAACATTGAAAACAAGTCATATAACAATTCAGTTTATTTTATTTATTTTCCAGACAGACACATCAATTTCTGGACCACAGTAGAGGATGGAAACCTTTCACAGACATTTTTTGTCAATATTATTATTTGAAAATACAAATATAAAATTAGACTTTCCACATTTGATATGTGAGAGACCCCCATCCATTATTATTATTGTCATTATTATCATTTTTTTTTTTTAGTATATTTTTTTTACAACAGGGCTTAAGCAAGCCATATGATAACCTGAAAGATGCTTTCAGATGTCAGTCAAGTCTGTCTGTCTCTCGCCATAAAAAGTCGGTTAACATAAAAAAAAGGGGCAAGTGTTAGGAATGGGCAGACAGCAGTGAAGAGAGCTCTGTGCTCAGCCTGCAGAAACATGGAAGCACAGCAGAGCCTCACACTGCCGTCCATGCAGTCTGAAGAGCTTCCAGGCTCCCCTCTAGGCCATGCGGTCTGCTCCAAACTCGACAACACGCCAGGGGTGAACTCTCGTGTTGGTGAACATAAGCTAATAATGAACCTGGGTGGAGCTGTGTGAAGAGTATTCTGTATACAGCGGAGGTCTCCAGTCTAACATTGTTCAAATGTGTGAAATTGCAAATATATATATATTCATCTATACACATATACATTGCAATTGTATATAATCAGCAATGAGCATGGGTGAGATGGCAATGGTTTGAACTGAAGGGGACACTCCCCCTGAAACACAACAGAACAGTTGAACTTGTGCTATTTCTGTCACCTTGAAGGGTTCAGTCTAAATTTGAAAAAACAGGAGAGCCGACACTAGAAACTGTGGTGTTAGTGGGAGTCACTTTGTGGACTGGGAGACTAACTTTGTGGTCACTGTGACAGTTTCCAGTATCTCTCAGAGATAAGGGTACATTGTCTGGTTTAAAACCATTAGCACCACTACGAATAAGCCGCTTTTTGGGTGTAAATGCTCAAGAACGTTCAATGAGCCTTCAAAGTCTGTTCAATTAGTTGGAAATAGAGCAGAGCCTGAAACAGTCCTCGTCTGACGTCCCATCTTTAGGGACAGTTGTTCTTGTCCATAAAACAGATTCAAGAGGACAGAAATCTCACAAGTGCGTGTGGTTTCAGGGTGGGCTTCTCCCACAGCGGATGGGGTAAATCGTTTGGCCATTGCCTAGCACTTGCCTCAAGATTCAAGTTTAAATGGATACGGTAGTACACTACAAATGTCAACACCTTCCAGGTTGACTTTTTTTCTTTTTTGATTATTTTTTTTTTGTTAAATCAAGACCCCTCCCCTCTCCCCAAATGGATACGCTAGCCTACTAAGATGTGTAACATTCATCAGCTGTAAACTGCTGTCAGTTTGAGATAAAATGAAATTACAGCAACAGAGCCATGCTACCTTAAAGTCCAAGCTACAGGATCACAAAACGATGGAAGAGTCCATCTGTATATTGTGAGAGGGAAAATTAGCCATTTCATTCAGAAAGGGTTTATTGAAGTTTGAGCCACCAGGCACTGCAACAGCGGGAAAAGCTAAATAATATATTTCATACTTGTTGCACATTTGTTTTTCAGATGAAATGGCAGCGAAATTTGGAGCTTCTATTATCGGTTTGTAGGTGGTTTGAGTTATAGTTTATTCTTTGATAAAATATTCAGATAAAGAAAGGAACAATGCTGCAAATTAAACAGAGGGACACTTTATTTTACCCTGTCTAACTTTGCTAGTACACATACACGTTGGTACTCCTATTAATATTATTGTTTTTGACTGTAAGATATCTTTTGACACTAAAATGTGCAAATGTGGCGAACATGAGCATTAATACTTGAAACATGTTATTTCTTTGAATAGATATTATTTTTGCTTTCCTTTGTTTTTTTTATACTTTCCCTGCACTCTTGAATGCGATCAATTTATTTTATCATTTTAAAGTAAAGTTTAAAATTATTTGACATGTTGACATTGTCTTTTGGGATTATTATTTTTTTCCTATTTCCAAATAACACATTGTCCCGTATATGTGCTGGTTCATTGGAATAATTTGACTTTTAGCGTCACTATCAAAGCTGCCATTACTGTGTTTACTGTATGTCATTTGACAGTCTATAATGGATGAGGAAAACGAATAGACACTAATGTTATTTATTAATGTAACAGGATTCAATTTTAAGACCCCATGAGGTGAAATAATGAAATAACTGTGATAAACCTGAATTATGTCATTGAAATTATTCTAAAAAAAATAATAACTCGCAGTGTGCTCACAGCTTGAGGCTTTATAATATATATATTTTTTTTGCTTGAAACACAGCTGTTTGTGTGATTCAGGTTTGAATTATGGGCATCCTTCGACATGGAATTTTACAGAAACTTAGAGCATTTAAACTCCAGCTTAAATATAATCTTTTCTGCTCTCAGCAATGAATCACAGCTTTAGGGTGCTGGTTCAATGTCAGGACATGAATTCCCTGCTTCACAGCCCATCCTTTAACAGCTGCTAGTATTGCTTATGAGACAGAAGTCTTCTGTTTATGAGTCTTTTGCAGTAGGTCTTTTTCATTTGTACAGTTACGCCTCTATAATGTTAATATGTGTGAACAACATTGATTGCCGATTTAGACAAAAGCTAGTTCCCAGAATCTACGCTTTAAATGATTAGACTTATAAATTTAAGTTTTGACAGAAATAAGAGCTACTGTCTAAAAACAACATATGGGGTATTTTCTAAGTGTACAAATATTAAACATGTTATTTAAACAGCACTATGACTGGTATTTTGACTAGTGTGATAATCATTGGTATGTTTCTTAAAAAAATATGAAATACTTTTTACATAAAGATCTTGATTTTAACTTGTGTCCCTCTTAGAAAGTAATCAAAAATAACAGTTTTGCATATCTAGCGTTAGCATTTAAGGTAGTATGGCACACCCCTTTTAAAACATTCAAGGGTGGGGATCCAAATAATGCCTTGTGTACAATTCCATCTTACAGCAACTGTTTCTCTATTGTTCATCCATGAGAGCTTTGGTTAGCTGAAACCATGTGAGAGTGGCAAAAACCGAACCAAAAGATAAAACATACAGGGAATAAATTACAATGAACTGCTATCAAAATAATTGTCTGCAAATCTCAGAATAACATGATCATTTAGAGAAAGGTCTATCTTGACTGGTCCTAAATCCACTATTCACTACAAGTATTATATTAATGAGTCCTATATAACATCTACTTTGTAATTACAGGAGATAGAAAAAGAGCGCGAAGGGGGAGAGGGATAAATATGAGAGAAAGGAGAGGTAGAGCAAGGGAGAACAACAAAGACCACTACACTGGTATCAAAGACAGCACTCTGTTTACAAGTTAACTGTGATTTCTTTACACACTAATGAAATACATGAATGATCAACAAAAGAAGTAGGATCTCTGAGGATGGGGAATGGAAAGAGAGAAAGCAATGGATGCACAGTACATTTTAATAGTATATTACAATTATTAATATATAAACCACAAAGTATCAATAAAACTCTGATTAAACTTGAAATCAGCAAAGAAGCATCTTTCTTTTTTTTTTATAGTTTTGTATTTCTTATTTTCTTTTACATTTGAACATTACAAGTTTTTTTTTTCTTTACTCTGTTAAATTATTACTTGATCACACCTCCATATCATTTACTTTAGAAGTATCCAGCATATTTCTTTACCTGGTTGTTTTGAAATAAAAATAAATGAGACAAGAAGTGGGTAAAATGAAAACAACAAGTACACCTGCCGCAGGTAAAGTATTTCAGAAAAAAAACACACCACTCATTCCATTAATGACTTTTAAAAACCGGACTGGAGCATAATATTATTAAATGTTTATCATGAGCAAAATCATTAACCACACACACCGTGTAACACCTGGTGCAGCGACAGAGAGTGAATAATTCAGTGTCATCTTTTAACCCTGTATAAATATCTTTAGATGAGACATGGGTCTAATATATAAAGAGATCCAAGTGTACACTGCAACATATCAGTTACTACCTCCCAAGCTGTTAACTCACCTCAAAACTCTGAAGTGTTTGTCTAGTCGAGAATACATTAACCCCCAAAATCCTTCATACTATCCCAAAGCACAGGGCCGTTTTTTTTAAAGCCGACATATACATGTGCAAATAGGAAAATGGCCTGTACTTTACTACTCACAGTGCAATGATTACTCGCTTTATGACCCTTCAGTGTTTTCATTTATTTTGCCACTAGAATAAATTAAAACCTGCCATTGATTCCACAATAGAACTCGCAAAGGCTGAGGTATGGTATCAAAATGTTGACTTTCCTAATTCATTCATAAAATAACTGATTCAGAGAACAAGCGTTACATAAAGGCTCCAGCACAGAGCCCAGATCTTGTGTTCCAAAAAATAAAAACGAATCGGGAACAAGCAGGATGAAACAAACAATAACGTACACCTAAGTTCCTCTCAAGAGTATAAAAGTGTCAGGACGCACAGAGCACTGTAAAATGCCTGGTTCAAGTTCTAATCTTCACATCTAAGTACAGTGTGCTTTGGATTAAATCATCTTTTTTTTTTTTCTTTCTCTGTCTCTCTCTTTGAAATGATACTGATATCTTAACAGTTAAACAAAAGATACCAATCAGGCTCTTTTTTTTTATTTCTTAAAACTGTGTTGACTCAACTCACCGTTTGTAAATTTGCTGGTATGACACTTGTAAAATTATTCGTCTTCGGTATTTACAGAGAAACTGTGTTCTGTTTGTCTCTGGGGTCGTTTATACCGTCTTCCAGCAGAAAAAGTATAATAATTAACTGTTTACAGCTTTTTTCTTCTATTCACACGCTATAACATGTTCTTTTGACACACCATCACAAAAATATGCTATTCTCTCACTGAGTTGGTTATATGCAGTGACTGGAATAATATGTACAGCTACATTTCTTTTTCTCAAGTTTGAATTCACAATGTAGTTATATGAAATTTGTTATAGCATATATATATATTTCTAAACAACAAAAACAACACTTATAAAAAAGGACCATAAAAATATTGGAGTCCTCTTTGTATTGCCCAAAAATAGGTAATTATGGTTAACAATGAGACATCACAAGAAATAAAACAGCTACTAAGATTTATTACTTAGATACCCTCTGTAAAGTTTCCTTAAATTTTTTTTTTTCCCTCCAATTCTCACCACGCTGAACTTTCTTTTTTTTTTGCAGAAAGACTGAATGGAACATCCAATCATTTCTCGTGAACACTCCAAAGATGAAGACATGACTTGCAGATATTCTTGGCTATGACCCCCGAACTTTCAACAAAATCCATTTACACAAATATACTATAAGATCAAATAAAATGACACAAAAATTAAGGTTAAAACTAAAATGACTCCTTAAAAACTAATCAAAACAAAAGCTAACAGAGGAAGGAAATCGGTGAATGAAATCGACGTGAAACATCATACCAAACCAGGTTGTAAAGTTATAGGAGGTTTGGATTATAGTACAGCAGTTGTTATTTTTCTGAGATGACTAACGTTTTTCTTTTCTTCTTCATATGGTTCCGACTTTCGTTCTTTTTGCCTAGGTGACGCTGTAGTGCTTGAAGTTGGATAGCATCACCTGCACACAAAGCCAATTAGAAACTTCGTCCTGTCTTTCCTGGGCCACCAGATATACTCTGCTGGGTGATAAAGAAAGAAAAAAAAAAGGATGGTACCAGCATTAAAAAAACATTAATTTCATTTGCATAAATTCTGACCACAAATACTGTACTCTTACGTATTCACAGTGACAATTAATCACAGAAATCTGTAGTCAATAATGCGACTACGACATAATATTTTGGATACCTACTGAGGCACAATAGCATTAAACTATTGTGACAGCAATTATCATACATAGCAGAAGATCGAAACTTGTTGCATGAGTTCATTTATTACAGACTATACTTCTTGGTTACATCACTTGTTAACTTAGCAATCATGTTCACATGCGTGCCGCTACTTTCCAGTCTTCAAATAGTTGTAATGCTTAGCTGGGTTGATTGCTTAGCGGGAAATAACCCATTAAACAATCATTTAAACACGTGTGCACAAATGAGTTCAACACACACCACACGTCATGTCTACCAAAAGTAGCTGGAAGCGGACAAAACAGCTCAAGACATCATGTGGTTCTATTAAACATGAAGGACAATATTAGCATAAAGATAAATAACAGTGACAAAATAAACATGATGAAACTGAAATATTCGGTTCCACGTAGACATTTGCTGCTTGTTCAATATTTAATGATTCAAGACAATTGGCTTGTTGGTAAAATGTTTTGGTTTTATTTTAGTCATAGCGGTGAAGTGGTGTGATGAGAGTTCTGTCCTCGGAAAATATGTGTAGGACTTTGTTTTTTTTTTAAGGTTGGAAACATTTCAAAAGTTAATAAGAAAAAAGATAGAAAAACTGGTAGCATGTGTGTGTGTGTGACTGAAGTACGAACTTCTCCCATTGCAAGTCCCACAAACAATGATTGATTTTTTTAAAAATCAATGATCATCTTTTCTACTGTCGTCATACAGACCACCTCGCCAACAGAGGCCTCCACATTAATTTAGATGTAAACCTTCCGTCACACTCACACTTTACCACCAGCTCTGTCACTTTGAGGGAAGGCGAATAAACAGAGAATGATGTGATGAACATGTATTAGGATAGAAATGCACAGTAAATAAAATGCAATACCTCTGATGAGATGGCAACCGGCCACCTGTTCAATGGTATCCATTTGTAAAAGCTGTCGCAATCAACGGGCCCTAAAAGTGTACAGTTAGTGCTTTTGTCAGTATGCATTTCAAGGAGAGAAAAAGTGAGTATCATATCATGAATGTGAACGTTTTGATTCAGTTTGATCATGTTCAGTAGCAGAGCAGGAGGCTTTTGTCATACACAGTCTATTATACAAGTTCATTGTGAATTCCTGTAATGGAGAAAACAGTGCATGCTGCAAAATTACTACAGAAAGTAGGACTCATTAAAAAGTAAAAATTTGTGAAGAATAATTAGCAATTCAGTTTGATGTAAATGATCCCATACTGTGTTTAATGTTTCAAGATCAAGATCCATGTCTATAATCTATTGTGATTCTGGTACTTACAACGCATCATAACCTGCTTATGGCATATAATCATTGTTATAAGCACTCTTAAGGCTTAATAACAGTTATCATAAAACTATTTAAAATGTATTATAAAAAATATTTTACAATGTTTTATGTGTTCTTCTTGCATAGATTTAATGATACGTACACTTCACTCACAAACAACCACCACTTAGAGAAACTAATAATTGCATTATAATGCACTATAACAATGACCATAATGCATAATAAAAAAGATTATAATGTATTACGAATATAGGAATTATACTACACTACAATCCTCACAAAAAACGTGTCAATTATGAAGAATTGTAATACTTGACCATATGTGATTAAATATGCTTTATAATGAGTTATGATTATGTTATAAAGCATTATGGGTGCCTATAACTATAATTATATAATGCTATAAACAGATTAAAAGCTGTATAAGTTCATTCATAATGCATTTTAGACGTGGGCATCATTTCATTTTCTATGTCAGGTTACAATCAGTGAAGAATAGTGTAAACCAAAAATATGTGAAGGAGATAATAAAAAACACACAATCCCCATGCTAACATACACAGTTGATTTCATCTGAATAGCATGCAGAGGAAAGGATCACAAAGACCCCTCAGTAAGATCAGTGTGTTTTGGAGTATTGAATGGCCTTCATTATGTGGCTCAGTTACCAGGACTCTGTGAATTTCGCTGCTGACAGGTCTGCAGAAACCCTTGGATTGAAAAGAGGAGCACTTTCAGCAGCGATTATCTGTCTTTATCACTTCAATCAACTAATTGCACTCTAATTGTCTTGCATAAAAAAAACAGTTAAGTTCATTACTGCTCCTTCACAGTGGCTGTTTTGATATTGGCTAAAGGGATTAATAAAATCGCTGGAGCGTGAGACCGAAGCGACAAATCAGTGACTCTGAAGTCATCCATGAGGTTGTGACATATGATGATCTGACATGTATTCAGTTCAACAGCATCCTCAGTAATAAAAATGAATTATAAAGCACATTTTAGTTCTGAATCATTTCCCATTTTAATGCTCTGAATAGAGAGATCGTCTCGCCGAGAGCAGAGAGTCACAGGGCTGCTGCATCACCTCTCTGCTTTATTGCACTCTGTTTGATTCACTGGGTAATTCTCAAGTGGCAATTTAGTATTTAATATCAAAGGCACAATTTGACATTCTGCAAGGGACTCACAAAACCTGGACTCTGTTTTTATAAATCAGCCTTGTAAAACAGTTTTAAGGTAAATATGTTGAACATTTGAATATATTTCTCAGAATTTATAGTATTTGCTGCATTCAAAGACTAGTTTTTTTACATTCTCTAACTCAGCATGGTTGCAAACTGTTGCAACAAATGGAAAATAATGGAAACAAATCGCCTCATTTCCATCTGCAAACTATCTGCTGGTAAATCTGCTTTGAAAATGAGCCAGCGTGGTCTTTCATAACAAATATTTTGCTTCCTACACTGAGACCAACAGATTATCGCAGATAGCCAGTGGACCTAAAACAATTAATAAGAGAGGCTTTGCTTAGAGAGCGAAAAGCCAATAAAATGTATTTTTTTCTTTAAGCTCTGTTTTGTTTAGACATCATAAATCAATTCCACATATTTATCAAAATTAGAGTAAGCTATTTTATCTTCTCACAAGCTATTTTGCACATTTGGTCCCAGTGGCACTTTTCCATACCGACAACCTTACTGCTTATTAAGTCTCACATTTACTTCATCCTTGCTAAGCCGTTAGAGTTAGTCCCATTGATTCTATGTACCGCACAATCTGATGAATCTCCTGTGTTATTTCTCACAAAAGAGATGAAGAAAATACAGCAGCCAAAACCACAATGTGTGATTCCACAAAGTAAGTCACAATCTACCAGAAAATCAGAACCATAAATTACCATGACCAGATAAAATAATAAACATGCTTTAACCTTAACTTATACAACTTTAATAAGAGCAAGAAACCCCATAAATGCCCCACAATTTCATCTTACATGTGCTTTCTGGTTACTGAAGAAGAAAATTCAGAATAATGAGGTAGACTCTAAAATTAAGGAGGTCTAAAGGATGTATTCACCCTGTAGTCTTGCAGCGCTCGCTTGCAGTACTAATGGGCCTGTTGTTATTCCACCTCAGTTAAGCCATGCATTAATTAGCTTCTTACAGAAAAGCAGGTGTTATTTTCATAACCTATCCCGTGTCACTCAGTTCAGTCATGTAAAACAGTACAAACATGGCCCAGCAAGACTGGCAGCGAGTCGAAGAACTTAGCCCCGCTGCACCTTGCTAAGGGCTATAAAATTCTTATTGCAACATTTTAGATTAATTATTCAGTGAGGTCCAGGGAAGACTGACACACAGGCAAAGTAAACAAAGCACTGATTGAGTCTTCTGTCTGGGAGTTTAAACATTGTCCCTTTGTTGAAAACAAGGTCCTAAACATGAGATAGCTTCTCTTAGGTACTGGCTTATTGAGACAAAATTGTATTTGAATGGATTTGAACGCTAACATTTGAATGTCTGGGTCATACAGTATGCAGCCTTTGCCTGTTTTTAGATGGTTAATTTAGCAACACTGCAACATTTATAACGTAACTAGATTATGTTGCACTTATGAATCACTGATGGATTACAAACCTGATCCATTTTAAGTGGGTGAGCTCAAAGTTACTAAAGAAATGTACATAAAATAATACAAGATATGGGTCTATGACAGTGACACTGAGATAGGAAGGAAGATATAAAAATATGTTCACATGGGAGAAGTTATAATATTTGACAAATACTGTTAATTAACATTTCATAATGTCATTATTGCTTACATTATAATATGTTAAAAAGCATGTATTAAATGTTCAGAAACAGCTGATAAATAAGGTCGCTTCATTATTTCATCTCGGTTGAAGTTACATCTCTCCAAGACTTAGGGTTATAAATAAAGAGAAACCCTTTCTGTAAATGATGTTCCCCAATTATTAATACGCGCCACTACCTTGCCAGGCAATGTCTTTATTGTCACTGTGGCTTTCCAAGCCTTTTTGTAGTGGCTTCTCTTTGATTACAGCCAAAGCAAGAGGCAGGATTATTAACGGGTTGCTGCACATCTACTAAACTGACACACATGGGACAAGACAGACATCTGAGTACATTCACATAGTCACACGGAGAACACCTTTGTTACTGCCACCTCTACTAGCCTTACAAGTATGGGGTGACATGGCAATTGGCAGCTCACTGATCAGCAGGAGGAAAAAAAGTGCAACAGCACCTGGCTGAGCAACTACAACCGGACAAGGACACTGGGAGAGAAGCAGCCTGCTGGAAGCATTGTCCTAGCGATGGAGCAAACTCAAGCTCTGGGACAGATGGGTTTCTAAAAATAAAGGAAATTTGTTCTGGGAAGGTGACACAGAGTCTGGAGTGAGGTGATTCGTACAACAGCTAAGGGGAATAAACATTTGCATTTGACACAGATAACTTTGAGAGCTGAGACGGGGTTCACCCTGATGGACAAAATGCTTGTGGGACCTCTGAACTCAATGACAGTAGAGACCTCTCTGCACAGAAATAACACTAACTCTTAGGATCTACTGAATGGTTGCTCTGCATTTGGGATATTTAAGAGGAAGTAGGTGGTTATTTTTGATCAAGTCAGTGGAAGAGCACAGTGGAAGTCCTTTAACAATTAGTAAGCTCTACTTCTTATAATGGAAGTCGACTGTTACAGAACATCACAATCATGGGCAGCATGCATTGGTTTAGCATCTTATTTTAGTGGCGGTGTTCTGACACAGAGGAGGCAACTGAGCTCAAGATACAACAGACAGTCTGCATCTTAGTACTCACTGTGATGCTGGGGCCAAACCCGGAGCCAGGCTGAGGGCTAGCAGCACTGATGTAGTTGCCCACAGCTGAATCCTGGCTGCTGGGTCCGTACAGGTCAGCCACAGGCCCCGGACTGTTAGCACCGGGGAAACCTCCGGGCCTTGACGGGTTGGCGCCTGCATACAAACACAGAAGGGAGCAGAGCAGCTCAGAAACACCCAACAGCCATCGGTACGACTCTTACTTGCTACAATTCCTTCCAATCTATATTTAAATCAAAAGAACACACTACTGGATTCATGTTTGTCTCAAATGACTTGCTAATAGTTCATATTAAAAATACTCACTGAAAATAAAGGTATTCAATTTAATTTGATGTCAAATGACAAAACAATGCAGGATTTAGCTTAACAGGATTTTGAAGAGCAAACAATAAGGGTGAATCCAGTATGATATTCTGAATATAATCTACATGCTGTGTGTTTTATGCATAGGAGTGACATTCACTTTGTATCATCATGCACAACACAAAACAGGCACACTGCTAGAAATACTTCCACCATGCTAATAAACTAGTAAGGTTGCAGTGTCAATGTTGCCATGCATAATGTGAGGGAGTACTTGAAAAACATCATTAGCTGTTGAATAAGAAGAGTAACACAGGATTATTATTTTACCGATTTAAGATACTTGAGAGTTTTGAAACAAGACATTTGAGATATGCTACTTCATGATTTCCTATATGACCTATGGTTCATAGATACCGGCGAGAAACTACTACAAATATTGTCCATTATTTCAGCTGTGTGCTTCAGCTTTCTCCGTCTGCTGGTGTAACTTCAGGCATAAAGCAAAAGAGGTATGTGAGACAAGAGAAGGAGGCATAAAGGGGAAATATAAAAGCTTGACCCGACTTCATGCGCGGGTCCAAACTCGAGGGGGATAAAAAAGAAATACTGTACATGACTTAGCACCTTTGCCCTGTGAGTAAGAGCAACTCTGACTAATAAAATGTCTTTTGAAAATCCAGATGCCAACTAAAGGCCAAAAACACTTGCAATGCAGGAAAAAAAAAAAACAGTCCGGGAGAAAGAAAAACGCAGTGATCTCTTAACAGCAATCTCCTCTGCTGTCAGCTTCACATAACCTTCCGTCTCACCCTCATTCAAAGACAAGACTGTGAAAAAAAAAAACTGTATTAAAAAGAAAAATCTTCCGACTGCAGGAAAATGCTCGATCTTGTGTATATATGAGCTCATGAGGTCTATGATGCATGAGAGGAAGGCCTCGTAGAACAAGTAAGGAAATACAGAGCGCAACTGCAGTACATCCAATGTGTTGACACGCACAGTCTACAAACTGTATCATCGTCAGCGTGTTTAACATTCCACTACTCCATCTATCAAAGCTGCATTAGCCCCGCTAGGTCCAACAGAAGCACCTGAAAACATATCCGCATAAAGCACTCTAGAAAAATGAAGCCATCTCACTAAACACACATCTAGTGGGGTTGACACTGCTGTTTAACTGTGAGGACTTTAAACAGTGAGCAGCTAGTGCTCTTATCTTTCCTGCACAGCCCCCAGTAGCCTGGCTTATTATATAATTAAGGACTTTTTCAGTCGAAATGGCAATCCTCATTTTCTATGACTGGTGATTTTTTATTAAGAGTGTGGCTCACCCCCTCTCCCTGTAAAACTGTTTTATTTAAAACGTAGGGGCTGCAATGGTTCTGCATTTGACTTTGGGAGCCAAAAAATCCCAAGTGCCCCGTTGGTCAGATTGTTGTAGTGTTTTACTATTACATTTTTTTTTTTACATAAGGAATGATAGTGCTAAATCTTTCTTGTGCTTCAGTATTTTGGCACTCACAGAAACATCTGACTGTAAAAATAAAATAATTTGATGCTAGGGGTGACTTCTGTGTGTAAAGTACTTTGAGAGAAAAAAAAGGAGAAGACCTGAGTGAATGAATGTCTAATGTCTAACTCTATACAGAACACTGTGTGCTAAGTTGCCAGTCTGTGTCTTTCAGGTTCTATTTGCTTCCTTTATAAAGGAGTGCTGAAATACAGATGTATGCACTGTGCATACGAAAAAAGCATTTATCAAGGAGAAATTTGCCTTCAACATGGATATCTCCTGTTCTCCCTTTCAGGCTAGCAATCTGTGTGGCACAATCTCCACCTGTGGACTGAGCGCTTTGTGAGGAGGAGGGCGACTCACCGTAGCATTTGCACAGTAATGGCATGATAAATGAAACACGGGCAATTTATGACCTAAGGCTGGTGCTCATCATCATAAGGCACCGAATGGACACAAAAAAACAATTATACTTCTTGAAAACCATTCTTCTTATCTACTTAAAACAAACATCCAAATAAACAGTGCCATTGTGATTCCATTTACTTTAATGTGCTCTCTGATTCTCATAACATTAGGGTCAAGGTTGGCTACAAATAGGAACTCTATTTCGCAGACAACGAGCCCATAAATTGGGTTGACTCACTCAGGATTTGGACATGTCCTCTTAGGTGAGAAAAAAACCTGTGCTTCATCGACCAAGCAAAACTCAAACAGAAAAACTATGTGCCAGTCCAGAATGTCTTACAGTAGCTGATGCTAAAGGACGGAGGTGATTTGTACCCTTTCTACTCTCATGTCAACTATACCTAGAGTGTGTGTATCTGCAGTGATGTTAAGTAGTAGGAAACGTCCCCCTACCATGCAGCTGTGTATGAAATACAACACTTAACACTGCTTAACTGATCTGTATGAGGTAAAGCGTATGGTGAACTATGTCTGTGGTGCTATCACACTTGCACTATTGTTGTGACACTGATGCTAAAACAGCAGGCCAACGAGAAAGCCCTTCAGAAAATCACGTCTGTGCAGTTGTTTCTGTGGTTTTTGCTGTTTGCTTTGCTGAAGTTCGTACTGACAGACAGTCTATAGGAAATGCCAACATCGGCCTGGGGCAGCTGGCCGACACCATAAGGGGGGAGAGTTAGCCCCACACTTACACACTCACTTTATTAGTCCAAAAGGGTCCAAAAGGGTGTTTTTAATATTTTTCCTATTACTGTGAAGTGGTGGAAGACAAGACTGAAGGGTACGGCAGGATTCATGCCCAGCAGGGCACATCAGTCCCCAGAGATGGGGAACCTATCCGCTGTGTGTAGGTCAACGCTGTCACCTACAGCAAGGCATCACATGAAGGCACCACACCAAACTACACCTCCTTTACTTACAACTACTTCAGATGAGATAAACATTGGTGGTACATCATGTTAGTGCAAACATGATCATGAGCATATAATTATCAGAATAAAAAACAACAGATTAACATATAAAAAACTGTAGTATTAAAAAAAAAAATCTTGGAAGAGATCTGTCTGTTCTCAAAGAAATAGCATGACTTTATAATATTTTTACACATTGCATGCAGGTATTTAAATGTCAATGTGGAGTAAATTTAACTTTAGAAAGCTACAATTACATAAGGTAGATGAGAGAACATCAGAAAAAAGATGAAAATGTGCTTGTGTTGCAGGGTAATGGCTGTATTATGCAAAAATGTTGTCTTTTAAGTGTCTGACATCGTGCAGCGTTTCCACTGATTTCCTAGTCAGACTTTCACACACTAATAACATGAGCAATCATTCCTACACTTAAAATACTGAAAGGGCTCGACTAAAAAATGACTCTCACTCCCACACTTAACTTGTTCCTGCGCTGTTCAAAATTCACATAAACTTGAGCTCTGTTAGAGGCCGGTGTACTCTCCGACATCATCAGTAGTTATTTTGTTCACATGCAAATGAAGGAGTACATTCTGTATGTGTCTGCCCCTTATGTGCAAGCAGGGGCTGGAACATAACTTCACAAAGAAACAGAAAATCTACATTGAAAATTGAAACAAAGGAGGAAGAACATGCAATGCTACTTTGTCAGCAAGACCTGTTTATATATTTTTTGGGGAGGGATACTTTTTTTGTTTGTTTCCTTAACAAAATAAAATAAAATCTATTAATAAAAAGAAGATAAGATCATCTGCATGGAATAATGTCATGAAACAAACTGAAAAGTCCAAAAAAGTGGATGAGATAGATGCGCATATACAAACCTGGGTTCTTAAATTGATCCGGGCTGTGTAGGTGCTGGAGGGGGGAGTTGCAGGCGGAGGTGGCATGCTCACTGTGCAGCATCTGAGCCGCTTGGGGCCCCAGGGAGCCATAGTCAGCAAAGGAGCAGGGCCCCCCCCTCTGGTCACTGGGCGTAGAGTAAAACCCATAATCGGGGAGGCCTGGGAGATACAGTATAGGGTGGGGAGGGGGAGGGGAGGGGACTCCATCATTGTGGAAAACAACTCTTTCAATGTCAAAGTCAATGTCCAGATTGTTAAGCATAGCTCGGTGGTGTGCTACACCGTTTTTTTTAGAATACATCCTTGAGTTTTGTCTGCTTTAACTGCCCCCCTGCCCTCCCTCCCCAGCAGCTTCTACTTAGTGGCCAGGCCCCCTTGGCATATGGTCCGTGTTTGATACGCTCAGCTGTATCATATACATTAGCTGTACAATTATGGATACATACTATCTCTCCCTGAAATGATACAATAAAACCTCCTCATTTACTTAATTCAAATGGACCAATAACAATAAATACTAAATAAACAGTAAGGCCACAGCTTTGATATTTTGGCTTTTGCATAATTGTCCTGTGCCCCCCCCCCCCCCTTTTTTTTTTCTTGCAATCATGATCATCAAGGAGTGAGATAAAACTGAAGATACATTAAAACACAGGTCAATACATTTCTCAATTCAAACCGACAATTCTTGGTCGACACACCTGGAGGAAGCTTTTGTCATTTAAATGAAAAGAAACATTGTGTGAACCGGGCAATAATTAATTTAAAGCATTCGTTTTTACCAATAGCAACAGATGAATTGTTTTTTATGTGAATGAGGTATAGGCGTTCATGTTTATTGATGATTCTGAAACAATCCTAAATACCCTAAGCACGTCTCAGATTGGCCTCTTCCAGTCATTCTCTCTTTGACACAGATGGTGGATTATCAACAGTTTAGGAAATGTCTTTTAGCAATAAGTCGTGCTGGCATTTATTGCTTGTCCTCTTAATCTGAGACAAGCTGCTCATATAAAGAGTGCAATTAAAAGAAACGGCTCCTTCTCACACCTCTTTGATAACCGAGTTAATCTACTCAGGAGGGACTGAGATTGGTGACACCGGCTTTTCCATGCTGGGTTTCCCCTGCTGTGTGTTTGTTTTTTTATTTGGGTCCTGGAGCGAATAGCCTTTCAAAGCCACTTCACCTCAACCCATTCAGAGTGAGACAGTCCACTTCTGCCAAATGGAATGTAAGCACCAGCCATGTTTCTCCCCGCCAATGCTTTTTAGCACTCTGATCTCACCACTTGTGGGCTGTCTGCCCACTCATCAAATTATAGGCTCCAAATAGGGCAGGCTTCCCACGTACGTCACATAATGCCTGACACATTGAACAAAGCTCAAGAACCAATCATTCCATTTACTTCACTTAGACAAATGTCACAGAACATTGATTGGCCTTGCTAATGAGGAAAACTGAATCAATGGAATAATTATAACAGGGGGGAAAAAAAACATTTGACAATAGAGCAAACCGTGTTATTGGGAATTCATAGAGAAGCCATTCCAAATATGTCACCAGCTCAGAACAGTGTAGAGACTGGAACCAAACAGGCATTACTTTTCATTTTATAATTTGTTCATTATGCCTCTTTGCTTTCATATAGCATACCATTGACCATAAACCCAGTTGTGACAAAAGATCAAACGTCAACTTGGTAAGTGAAGTTGCAGTGACAGATAATACTACGACTACTATTACTACTACAAATACTACTACTACTACTAATAATAACTGATGAAATCAAAATATTGTTAGCAGCAAATTATTGAAGTGGGTGTTGGACAGAGAAAATTGGACAGAGAAGTTATTTCCATTTGAGATAAGGTTCTAATTGTAAGTAACTGAACCACATTAAACTGGGCAGACACTGTGTTTTTTTTAATCCTGTTGTGTCAACTCACATTACAGGTTTTAATTGGCCTTTATGCTTCCAAAGAACCTGCAACTTTTATACTCACACAGCACGAATCAACTGACCGGTCAGGACGAGGACGCCTACACAGAACGTAAATACAGGACCCCGATGTCTATTGACGATTACACTATTTTAGTTGATTTATAGACGACTGTGTCCTCAACAATGTTTGCAAACAAGAGAAAGGCAGCATTACTATCTATTATGAAAGGAAAGCAAGAAGATAAAATGCAGTGAAATGCACAAACAGCTGACGCAAACTTCTTGCGATCCATCTTGCAGAGATTTGGCCGGATTCAAAGATGAGTTGGGAGCGGCCAATTTTGGGATAAATTGGGTGGAATCCGTACAGTGTCTGCCCTGCTTCACGAAAATTAAAAATCGCATAATGTCTCGTTAAAACTAATTCCCAAAGACAATAAACACCAAGCTAACGTCATTAACCGTTTATATTGGTCAACTTACAAATATCGTGAATAGCTGGGTGTTGGTGACTGTTAATATTTCCTCTACTGCGGTGAAATCAAGAGATCTTTCTATATTGTAAATAACATTTAGCAAAGTAATTCAATTTGCCAACATGTTCAGACACTGCATGTCATTGCACTGTCCACAGGTGCGGCAGGCTCAGGTAAGAAACCGGCTTTGTTTGCTGAATAGAGGCAGCTGGACATGAGTACGACTCGTGCACAAACATGTGGGCGCACATACTCAAAGCCATATATTTTCATCAGTGGCTATCTGATCAGTTATGCAGGATGAGACTGGGCAGAGTGTGCCCACAGCTGCATTAGTATCACCGATCATATCAGTGTGCCTCAGACCTTCCCACTATTAATATTCACACAATCTATCCAGAACAATGGGCCTTTCTTGGACTCCTTTTTTTTCCACTGGCCACTAATTGGATGTAATTACTCATCTACAAAACAAATGAGCGTGCTGAGGTTGCCTTGGAGACTAGATCAGGGGACCCAGCAGTGCGAATCGTTCGCAGGGCTTCATTTATACTGGTAATTATCTACCCTACCCCCACCCCCTTTCCCTTCTGCCCTCGGTGACCAAATCTGGCTGCGAAGCGATGGAGAGGGGAGTGTCTAGCAGTCATCTGTTACTGACATCATCGGGGTGGCTCTCTTTAAGTGGATAAATGCCCTGCTCTCGTTCCCACTTTGCCAGGTGACTGCCTTTAAGGAGGAATCACAAACCTTGAAAGCACTGCGGCTCTTTCTCTCACTAGTTGGACAATAAAACTAATCACGCCGATGATAAAATACAGCGTCACGCTCCCTGGCCTGCTGGGACTTCACAATGTGAAAAATATTTTCATAAGTTCGCCAGTGGTCTGCACAAAGTTTGTGATTATCCTCTCAATAAATCTCAGAGAAACTTAACATATAAACTTGCCCGCTATAACCCTAAAAGTAATTTATATCGAGCAACAGCAAAACCTCTATTTGTAATATTGTTTTAATGCAGTTATATTTTTGCTAAAATCAGTATTGTTTGCAAACAAATCAGTTCAAAAGCCTTTTACTTTTCACCTATACATCGACTCTTTGAATATATTTAACGTACACCTGTTATTTCTACAGGGAATAGTGGGAACAAGGGAATCTAAAAATCTATTAACATAAGTTATTTCCATTTCTGCAAGGAATAATTTTTCATGCAGCCGCTCCTCCCTCTCCCTCGCGGCACCAGAGAGATTCCTTGGTGGCCATCAAACCACATCACTCCACAGAAGATGTCAATAAACCTGACATGCTGCTTCTCAAATTAGCTTTGAATTTCAGAGCTACCATAATTAGCTTTTCCATTTTCACCAATGTCATTTAAAAATAGCGTGAAAGAAACTAACAGCTCTTTTGCTGTATAGCCTTGCTTTCACTTTCCATTTGAAATAATCTTTTCTGAATGAATGGCTGAGTAATTAACAGCACTAGACACCCTTTTCGGAGAGCACAGACATTTCATAAATAATACATATTTAATGTCTTGTCATTTTCTGTTCAGAGAAGCTTGGCTAATTAATTTTAACAGATGATTTCTTCTTGCATACATACTCAGGCTTCAGATTTTTTTTTTTTTACTTTTCATTTTATGCCTGCTCTTCCCTTTTCTTTTTGTTCGTTCCAGAAATGGAAAAACTTAACAGAGCTACTAATTTGGGTTTACCTGCAACCTTGGTTGGGTAATGACAGTGTAAAGTTACAGAGGAAGAGGAATTGTGAACACTTGATCATGGTTAAAACAATGTACAACAGTGTAGTGAATCAGTGCACACTTATTTGCACACTAAATGATTTCAATGCAGATTTTAACTTGTGTGGATCTGGTCTCGCTGGGACCGAGAAAGGGCACTCAGTTATCGACAGTCGGCACAGATTATCCTATTCTGAGCAGCCTCAGAGCTGACAGGCATGGCCTTTTGGCTGAACACTTTTTTTCAAACATGTCTGGTCAGGCTTATGTGATCTGAAGAATTGTAGGACTCACTACAACTGAAATCTGAGAGTGATGCTGGCTACATCGAATGGTCACTTAGATACAGGGGGAAGGACAATATGAATTAACTGGAATTACAATTTCCAGCAAAGCTCTCTCAGATACTGTGTGTTAACAGAGTGCAAAATCTTTTTGCATCTTACAAATTTAATTTGCTGGTATTTATCTCAGAGTTGTACAAAATGCTATCATAGTAGGAAGGCTTAAAACTATGTAATTCACTTTGAAATCTGCATGTCATTACAAATAAGTAAAAAGATTGTAAATTGTTAAAATAAATGTATAATGCCAATGAAACAGAAAATCCTGTACTGAATAGGAAGGAGACATTTCATATTGAAGGACTGACTATAAAATACCTTCATCCCATTAAGCCTTCAGTAAGTTTTCTAAGGATAGTGTGTTACGTGTGCAGCCCCTGGAGGGCAGAGTGCTGATGTCCCTAAAGGCCTGTGCCTGTAACCTCAGAGCATCTGCTACCCACAGCTGTGAGAGACACTGCTTCGTGGCGGAGGCGCAAAGGGACACTTTGCCCTCCCCGATGTGTCACATCTTTCCCTGGGCCTTAGACAAAAACCCAGGCAGGATGGGCTTGGCATGCCTGCTCATGTTATTTTGCACCAAATACATGCAAAGCGCCTCTGGCCTCAGAGCTGAGCTCTGCAGATTAGCATCTGGGACAAATGGACCTGAGCTCACAAAGAGCCAGATTGATTAAGACCAGTGCACACGGCCAATCCTGGTCTCCTCTCAGGCACTGCTGAAGATCACAGAGCTTGTTGGGAGGAAATTGATAATGATCTTAATTTGGAAATGTCTGTCACATGAGTTTCCTTCTTTTCATTGCTGAAAAAAAAGGATTTTGGAGAAGAAGTGGGTAGAGCAGAAGAGAGAAGAGCAACAACCAACTGAGGGGAAGAATGAGATTTTGAAAACGCAAAGACCATCCTGAGTCCCAATAAAACTGAACAAGAGACACCTCTGCAATCTTAACAGCAGTCCAATATCTGACCGCAGCCAACTCTATTTCAGATTTGGAACACCTGAGTCCAGTCAGACGCACTGTACATAGCAAGTACCCAGTCTTCTAAAAGCAGCTGAATGGGGCTTTGAGTACACTGCAGGTAGAGCCGAGATCTGAGACTGACATTTTGAGCTTAGCAGAAAGCTCAGAGGGACTCAGGAAAACACTCAACCAGAGTACGCTGGGACCTGTGAAGTTCCCTGGACTGTCAGGACCATCTGCATCACTTGCATTTTACATACTCTGCTTTTATCTGACAATCCTATAGCACAGGAAATGTAACATTTGTCTACTTTGAAATGAAGAAAAAACAAATGATAACCGATAGTTATAGTGTTGTTGTTGTTGAGAAAAACTTTGTATATTAGAATTTTGTTCATGTATCATCTTCCTGACATACAGTTAAAGTGGCAACAGTGGCACATTTATTAAGTTTCATCCTTCATATTATCAGCACCGGTGGATTACACTTGCAGCCCAGGTGCTGGTGCAGGAATTAGTCATCTCCAAATTAGTAATTTCCCCCTTCCTGCTCTACTATCCAGATGTTCAGCCCCTCTAACTGATATTGAGTGACTGCCCTTTGCATCCTCCAGTGGCACCCTGTAGTAGTTCAAACGAGGTTTGTATCCGTGATACCAGCTTATAAAGCCACGTATGGGCCAGCACCTCTCTAGCTCCAGGCGATGGTAAACTCGGTGCAGTAGCCACATCTTTCTGATCTACTTGTCGCCCGGGGTCACAGTCTCTCAAACTTCCTCACAAACACGCGTCAAGACTAGCCCTTGTTCTTGCTCTTTAGTTGTGAAACATGCTCCTGGTAGTGGTCGGGGCAGCAAAAATACCTTGCTATCTTCAAATACCGACAGAAGACCAAAAAGTATCTGGACTAACACCATCTCAGATTCAACTTTTACCTCATAACATTTTTTTTAGTCCTATAGAAGTAACACCGACTGTGATAACTAGGATTTCTTCCTGTCTTAAAAAGAAAACTCTAAACTTTAAGCTGAACCTGAAACTATTGTATTGGTCAGTAAGAAAAGTATTCCGAGCTCTTGTGTAGTATTTAAATGTAAATCTACTTAAGAACCACTGTTCTTCACGGCAAGAGAAATTGAATTATGCAAATTTTAAAATAAACAATAAGATCTTATCTAGTGGCTCAATGGATATTTGAACAGTGGATAAACATATACATATTATACATGTAGCAACATTTTAAAGATGCTGCAAAGGCTATGTCTTCAGGAACTTTTCTTGCTATGGTACACAAGAGGGGGCCTGGGTGAGAAGCCTAAAATACACCTTGTCATCAGCAATGGTCTGACATAGACAGGGAAGTCAGCATGCTGTCATTTTGTCTGTTGAGCTTTGGGAGTAGTGTGAAAGTGCCCTCTGTCAGGGATGGAAAATGTCTTCCATGTTCACAGCGCTCTCTGTGTGTACTTCTGACAAACATCCCTCACAGCCCAAGGAAGGCAATACCTGCATAATAAGGGGTTTCTTGTAAAGAAATTAAGTAAATAATAAACATGGTCAAAGTATAATTTTATTTGGGATATATTTAGGAATGTTTACGTTTTTTTGGGTGTTTTTTTTTGCCTTTAACTTGTGTGGTTTTGACTGCCACTTTAGGTGGCCCCCAATGCACCCAACCTACTGGGTCAAAGTATACAAAGTATATAATATGTGGTGCTCTATGGGAACTGTAGGTGGAGTCAAAGCACAAAGAATCCACACTTACAACATATATCTGTTTTTTGTTTAGTTTTTACAACAAAATCCCTTGTCTGCACTAAAATATAAAAATAAATAAACCACTAGAATTGCTATTCCAATCCCGAGTTGATTTTGGGCTGAGTATGCTGCAAATTAGATTGTATGATAGGACAGAGATGCAGCAGCATCCCTGGACAATACACAGAGGAAGGTCAAGCCTTAACAATCTGTGTCCTCTGTTCTGTCTGTGTCTGTATAGAGAGAAGAGACCACTGAATGTAATAATCCATGTATCCATGTAGTAGTGTGTTTATAGCATCATCTCAAACCGTTGATAAATCATCAATATATAATTTGTCACTCCATCAAAAAGTAAATGAGGCTGTGCCAGAAACCCTCATACTACCATGTCAAAGAGCCACAAACCGCAGAGCGAAGGATTGGATTTGTTATATCATCAAGATGCATTGGTGACGCTTTTTCTCTAGAGAATAAAACAGTTAAGAAATGATAACAATATAAAGTTACAGCTGAATTAGGTGACAACCTACAGATATGTTTTTTTAATCACATCCATGTTCAAGATTTGCTTTCCATTATTGCGATAATGCTTTGCAGACAGACTCTGCCATATACTGAAGGAGCATGGCTATTTCACTGAGTGATGTTTTGCTGCCTCGTGGCTGTTTAAGTACTCTAAAACAGGCCCATGATGTCACTGTTTACCACTCTAACCCAGCAACCCCCCCTCCCCCCATTCCCCCTGTTCATAGTCATTTACTCGTCTCCCTTCCATTTGCAGCTGTCAGAATTAAACTGTACATAATGGTTGCCATCACGTCTCTTGCTTCCTGGCTGCTGCTAACCCCAAATCAACATTCCTGCTTCTTGGTGATGTTCATTGCAATTGTTGGGCAAATTGTTTGTTTTGAAAATGCAAAATCAAGTAGCCCGATGTGCAAGACGGAGCATCTGATTGGCTTCCAGTGTTCCCTCTGTTGATTTGAATTTGGTGCAAATGAGGACAGACGAGGGAATTTGTTTGTCTATGTGTGTGTGTGTGTGTGTGCGCATGTAGGCAGTGTGCATACACTTCAGCCGCTCGTACTGTAGCCGTCTGTGTGTTCATGTGCCTGTTCATGTTCATCTTCAGGTATCACAGTACGTGACATTAGCAACAGTCTACTGACTTTATATCTGTGAGTGACTGCACAGAGCAGACAGCATCCGAGTTACAATTAAAACAGAGTTTTACCAACAAGCTTCTAATTGTAAGTCTGATTAGGAGAGACACTCTACCCTAAAGCCTGCAGGCTTTGTGTTCAGTCAGGGGAGCTATTATTGACAGCTATTGAATGATCTACAGTTGGTAAGGTGCAGAAAGCAGGATGTCCAAATGAAGCCAACAAGTCAATCAATACTGAGTTTAAGACAAAAAGAAACCTGCTTCCTGTTTTTGGAACAAACCTTTTGGGAGATATTTGTCTGTATGTGAATAAGGTTTGTGCTGTAATCATGCTTTAATGGAGTGTGTGTACTGGAAGTTGATGTCTGAGACACTGACTTATCTTTCTATTTGAATTTTTTTTAAACATCTGTATTTACTCATAGCCTGCAGCATTGAAGTGCAACAGCAGAATACGATTTAATCAGGGCAGCAACCACAAAGCAAACAATCATGAATAAAGTGTCCAAGGTTCAGGGTGCTTTGACCAGATACCAGAAGGATAGAAAAGTACATGAAAAGTAAAGAAGAGCTGTAGCGAAAAAGTAGACATGAACAGCTTTAGTTTAAACTGTGCAAATCCTGACATTTCACTATAACTAAGTTAGTTTACCAATAATAGTGATCTTAACATATCATGTCAAACGATAAAACTAAAGGCTAAAACTAAAAATTCTTATCTGGCATTGAAAATATTCTCCTGGCAGTCAAATATTTAGACCAAGTGGAAATGTGTTGCCTAATTTGCAAACATTTGTTTTTCAACTTGTGTTATTTCCCAAAATGTTTGATGCAAGGAGATTTCAAAGGAATAATACTTGAAAAGCTTTAATCTATATTAAGATTCTTGTATTTTATTTATAATCTAAAGGAAAATAATGCGTTACCATATCTTTTTAATGATTGATTGATTAAAGTGACTGAGGTGAAGGGCATTTGTATTCATTGGGCAGAGAGGGGGTGAGGGAGCTGGACCTATGGACCTGTGGACCTGTGGACCCTGTGAGGAGGAGACGTCTCCCGCCTGCTATAGGTTCATTCTGAACTGTTGCTGTCGGTAAATTCGCCGTGTTGGACGGTTGCAGCGTCCAGCCTGAAATCTACTCTCCCTCCTCTGTTCTCCCTATTTCCCTTGCTCATGCTTCAGGTAACATCCCATGGACTTGTGGATATAAACTTAAGATGCAAGTGTGTTTCATTTTGGTAGCTTGAATTAGCAGTCATTTGTTTTAGGCCATTAGCTCCTAAGCAAAGACTTAAGGCTGCATTTATTTTACTATTGGTTAAAGAAGATTGATTTTTATATCAGTTGCAGTGGGGATTAGTTAAAGAAGAGAAAGTTTATGTTAAAGCCAAAATGGTTAAAGGGTTATTATTGGGAAATTTAATGGAAATGGAAAGAGTTATAATGGACACATTCTAGTAGTGCTTTTATATATTGTTTTTTTATTTATTTGAGATATTTTTGAAAAAAAAAACAAGACGATATCTTAAGACTGAAGGAATGAAGCATCTTCTGAATTTAATCACCTACCATCTTTTGAATTTATATGTATCCTTTCATCAACAAATGTGACAGTGCATCGTTAGATAATAATCTGTGTGTCTTGCAGGAAACAGCAGAGAGTAATATCCTCCAGACCTCTGAAGTTTCAAAGACTCCTTGAGAGACTTAAAACACTGGCTTAGATAATCAAATGTGGCTGTTGGGCCGACACGGCTTGTGCTTTTTGGGATTTTTCCTGTGTTCTCAGTGAGGTATAGTGTGGAGCTGAAAGTTTTTCTCTTAATGGTTTGCAGAGGTTTTTTTGAAGTTCATGGTTTAATGGACTATGTTTATAAATGAGACATTGAGCAGCAGTTTAAAATTGTCTTGAGTGTCTTTACAGAGATTTGTCATTTTGGAAACTGTCATTACTTTCTTGGAACACTCAGTCCATGTGTCAGTACTGTGTAGTGTCTGTAAAGCTTAGTTAGGTATGTTCCAGAAGGAGTATTGTGTAGGAGCCGTGAAGGGTTTAAAGTAGGCTGTATTTCCTGAGTTAATTTTGTAAACTGACATTGAACACATTGAAGGGTCAGGTTTTAATTTGTATGGCTGGAAAAACAGTTTCTTTTTATTCTTATGTCTCAGAAGTAGTTTACCTCTGATTTGGTTAATTATGTTTGCGTGTTTAAGTTTAAATGTAAACCGGAAGTTGGTGAAATTAACAATTACTCAATGTATTCAATTATTAAAATAAATAATACATGTGTTTTAAAATGATAAATCATTGTATTTGTTATATTTCATGTCAATTTACTATTTAATGTAGACTTTATGCAGTACACACAAAGAAATAGCAAAGATCTTAAAAATGTACTTGTTTTCACAGCCTCTTAAATCTTTTCTCAATTTCATCAAGTCTGCTTATGCTGACTTTAATCATATTAATAAACTCAATACTTGGCTTTTTTTTATTGGTTGTACTCAATCTTTATTGCTAGAGTTACTGTTTAGGTTTAAATTTTCCCTACTAGTTCACTAAACTAAAAAAATGTTTCCTCCATTTTTTTGTGTCAAATCAAAGTAATATTGGATATAATTCCCTACTGTATGTGTGTACGATGCTGTCAGTCTAAACTCAAATGGTTGCCGGGTGTGTGCATGTGGGCTCGGGGGACTATGTCTATGGGGAGAAGCAGAGCAGGAGAAGTTGGAGAGAGCAGCAGCCACACAGAACATGGACAGAGCGTTTACCTGGCCCTGTGCTCTGTGGGTACGCCAAGTAGCCGCCTCTTCCACGGGCCCCCCTACCTGAGCCACGCGCTGCTGCTACCGCCGCCGCCGCCACCGGTCCGTATGCTGTCGCTGGGAAGCCTGCAGGCACATACACACACATACACACACGCATCACTTCCTGCACATGGATGAGTACGTCCCAGAGCTACAGGAGAATGTTGATACCAGCACTGAGCTACGGGATAAAACTATAGCTGTCAAAGACTGGGGCTCATGTCGGGGCGACATCTATCAGCAGTCTCTCACTGAACCCACTGTGATATTCAAAACCCTGCAGACCCACTGATCCATACACAGAAACAGAAGGATAGCCGAGAGCAATTCAGCGAATATCACATTTAAATAAAAATAACTTATGCAGCTTCGATGTGGTTTTCACGACCATCATGAGGGTAATTTCAAATGAAACTAAAACCACGTAACAAAAAAAATAATTAATATGTCATGAACAGTAACCTATGTTACAGTGATAATATTGGAATATATATTATACAGTATGTACTTTAAATGAATTTCTTCTCGATTTTCATTAAAAAAATTGATGTCCGTCTGAAAAGGTGCAAATTCTTATTCATCTATAAAACTGTGAGTAAACTGACATTCACAATTCACCAAGTCCCTGATTATATTAGTGAAAGCGTTTGGCTCTGGAGGGTGTTTATTTCACATGCTTTGGATGAAAGATTACAGCCACTTCTGAGCTGCATGGACATGGGCATAGTAGCCAGACCACTGGGGACCATCTCTGCATTTTGTTCAGGTGTGCTCCCAATTACTGTGAGATTCTATGGAAACCGATTCATCCACTTTTATGCACGAGGCAGAGTATTCCACATTCTTTGCTGGTCTATTCGGGTAGAAGATTCACAGTAGAAAGATATGTCCCGCAATCAAATGGAGACATCTGTTGGAAGATTCGTCATTCAGAGGAGACTCCAATCTGTTAGCTTATGTGAAGACTGAACAAGTCCCTTGTGCGTGTTTCTTCTTTGGTAAATATTTATAGTACTCCAACGCTGAGATTTGTGAAGCTTAAAAAACATTCATAAATCTGTCCAAATTGTCAGTTTATGATACCATAATAACTGTAAGGCCTCACTACCATGCAAATATAAATCCGCTTCTTTAGGGTCTGATTATTCCAACAAATATCAGCCTAATAATCAGTCTGTAATTAAGCCGACGCAGTATCTGTGAATTGTAATTACATTGTTAGCCTTAATGAACACAGTAGCTAGAGGTGGCTGACAGAGGCTAGTCCATGCCCAGGGCCTGGGCTCCTCTCTCAGCACAGGAATGGCATGTCATTAGCGCTGGTGATGAGATTCCTCACTCTGGGCTCAACACCGTCTATGCCTAATCAGCCTCCTAAAATTATCTCCACAGGAAATGCTTTCCTCACTAGCAAGATCTTCAAATTCCCTCAATTGGAATCTTTCTTGAATTTTATATATTTTATCAGCTGAATGTGTGTGCATGTTTGTGTTTCTTATATGTTGTTGGCCACATTCCAGGGACTGGTTTAGACATTACAGAATGGCACAGGACACCTTAGAGAATCATTTTTTGAATGCTGTGGAGGTGAGAAGTGCACCAGTGGGTGACCTATTTTCCGAGTCAGCCTTGTACTGCTATTCCACCAAGAGGGGGTTCACACAAAAGACTGATGAGAGGGAGGGAGGTGGGGGGAGATGGGGAAGAGGGGGTGACAGGGCAGGGTCAGATGAGCCGCAGCCCAAAGAGAAAAACACATAGCTTTTCATCAGCCGGCTGAGAAGGAGGTAATTCACAACTCTGTCGACACAATATGACCATGGATGTGTGTGTTGGGTGTGAGGTGCCATCATGTTGCGACTGGCAGGCAGGTGAAGAAGAGAAAAAGAAATGGCACTTTTCCTCCCAACCGCCTAACAGCTCGGGAGAGAATAAGGGGCCGAGGCGGCAAGGCGTCAGGTGGAAAAAAATAACCGGAAGAAAAAAGACGACAAAAGGCAACTAAAATCAGCCGCGTTTATGCCACCGCTGCCACACCACACCGGGAACTGATTCGTACAGCTCAAATTATATTCTCCGCCTCTTTTCACAAAAACACAAATCAACTCTGATACTATGCTAATGACGGCCATGCAACCCTGCATTTCCACTTACAGTCCCCACGGTTGCTGGGCGGAACAGTGTTTTTCATGCAGCACTCTCCACCTCTTTTTCCCTCTCTCCCTCCTTTCCTAAGTGCTGAATCTATCTTCCCCTCGCTGCCATTGTCATGACACCCCCAATAGACCCACTGGCTTGGAAGTTAGTTGCGGGCAAAGTTGTGGTGAGAGATTAACTTTGCAGGATTAGGTGGGTTAATTAATAGATGGCTGCTGCTCATTGTTTTGTGCTCACGCTGTAAGAAGCCACCCAAGAGAAGCGCTGCAGCATTAAATCAATTTCATGGCCCTTTTATTACTGAGGAGATAAAGCCAATATTTAGCTTTCAATTCTTCACAATTATTGGGCCCCTGCTTTGCCACTTGAGTGGCTGCGCTTGGCTGGGGACAAGGACACATCTGTTTATGAGCTGTGGAGGCCCGGGGGCCTTGGTGTCTGGACTCCGGGGAACTGTCCTCAGCTTTCGCTCCTCGAGCCTGGGGCACAGAAATTCAGCCTTCTTCAGGAGTGCACACAGAAAGGAAGACAGATTAGACCTAAAGAAAGATGGGCACTGTCAAGAATCTCATTTCGCCCTCTCTCCAAGCAAAAAAATTACCCTTTCTCAACATATACCTTTGAATTTCATAAAAAGATTCATATTCACAACAAAAACAGTTGCAAATTTCACAAGCTTTTTTCCAGTCTGATGTTATTCTTTCTACACAAATGCTTACTTTTTGTTCTATGTCCTTACAACTTTGACACTAACTTGTAGAGTTCTATCCTTTCAGCTCCACTGTTTGCAAATATTGACCCTCATTCAGAAATTGATGTTGAACTGTTACCCCATGTGTCCATATCCCGCCCTACCTTAAACAAACTTTAAGCTAAAGCAATTTGCCAAACAAAATGGCATGTCCAATTCATGGTATTGTCGGTGTGAATTCATATTTTTCATCATAGTTCACAGCACATACTGCGGCGCTATGCCTGTAAAGTAGCATTTTTCTCGGGTGCACACCGGCTCTTTTCTGCCTGCACCTGTATTTTGTGAGTCTCTGTGAACTTGACTGTACTGAAGTAGGAGGAGAGACGCAGTAGGGGCAGTGTCACAGTGATCAAACAGCACAGTGCAATTTTTCTGTCAAGGTTTCCTGGGATTTTTTTGCTCGCCCCGACAGCCGGCACAGGCCAGGTCAAAAGCTTTGTTTTCTCTATTATAAAACTGTCAAAGCACTTTGCCGAATATCACAGTGCTTTTAAAGTATAGAGAACGAGGTGATTCCACTGGTCAAATTAATTCTAGCCCCCATCACGACCACTGATGATGTACTCCTCCTAATGTCACCATGATTTTAGGCTGCTTTGTGGTTGCATTGCATTGTTACAAGTCAGTAACAATGCCCTGAGATACCCTAACCTGACCCGCCAGCTGGTTTGATACACAGAACCATCTGAGAAGCCCTCATTGGAAACTTTTTGGAAAAGGGCATGTGCCTTCAAAAATACTTGCCGGCTTATTGGATGGACCATCTGTCAATTAATCTCTTGCCAAAGCCAGTTGGGTGAGGAATGAAAACACATTTTTCTATTGTGAAAAGTCTTCAGTTCCCTTCTTTGCTCTTCTTTCGATGAAGAAATACTCTATAGTTCTGATGTAACATCAACGCTAACCTCTTTAGGAGCACCCATTGTCGTTTAGAACGTTTTGTCTCACACACATCTGAAACACGATTACCGGACACAAACGCATTACTTGATGCTCGGCAAGATGGATTATCGTGTGATATGTGATCCCAGAATATGTGCTCTTCATCTAGTTAGACATTTAACCCTGGATAGGAGGAGGGAGAATTTGAACTTCATCACCTGATCTTAGCTAGTGCTTATAAACTCCTTCATCTTTAACATTACCTCAGGTTTTTCTCCTGTTGCACTATTTCTGGTACAGTTTTTGCAAATCTTTTTTTTCTCTAGCCACTTTCTTATCCTATTACTCAGAAAACATCACAATGAAAAGTTGTTGCATTATGCATCAATGAGGTCCTATTTATGTCCCACCCGTCTGACAACAGCTTGACTGATGTTAATGTAATCTGTACTGTTCTTTGGCCTAAAACTGCCAGTAGCAGCTCCCTCCTGTCATTGACAAAGGAGCGCCATCAGTCACAGAGCACTCTGCTCATTTCTGCTATAAGAAGAACTGTCAACTCACTAATGCACAGGAGGAGCCCAGGGACAGCTGATATTCTACCGCAACCCTATGGATGAAGTAGCCTATGCCCATATTTTAATATCTCTGTGAAACTGAGAACTAATAGGGCTTACATGAAACACAGCACTTCATTTTCAGTGGAAATCCCAAATGGTGTACAGGAAGCAAAAGTACATTACAAACTCAGCATTAAAGTTATTTGTTTACAAAGATTTTAGTTATACCAAACTAGCAAAAAAAAAAAGATAGCAAATGGGGAGGAAATTCCAAGACGTGATTATTAAATAAAGCAATGACATGTCATCAACCAGGGTTAGCTTGCTGGCTAACAAGGTTTTCATGCTACGCTGGTTAACACGGTAGCTTGGTTTTGGAAAGGGGCTTGTGAACAAGCCTTTCAGCCTGAAGCTATAGTAAGTTTTGGTGGCAGACAGAAGGAGTGAGAGAGATGAACGGTAAAGAGCCGACATGAGTGAGACAGATGAACAGGGAAGGACAGCAGCTACATCAGTAGAAGAAGAAGACAAAGAGAAGAAAAGACAAAGAGAATGAGGAATTGAGGGAGAAATAAGGTCAGGACACAGGTGTCGAATTCATTCTCATGGAACTCTGTAAAATACTTTGGCCCCAAAAAATATTTCAAGAACTGAGAACAGATTACTCAGGTAAAACACTAATAACTGCGCCGATAATGAAGTGCTTTCTTCTACACCACTAAAACCAAGGAAAGGTGTCGTTTTGTGCTATAACATAAGAAAACATATAATGTGAGAACAAAACAAATTTTAAACCACATTCCTTGCATTAGATTAATTCGGCAATATTGGAATACTCCCCTAAAGCTCTTGCATTAACTATTTATTTTACAATTACGTACAAGTGAAATAGCAATAAAAAATAGCTAGTGATGCCATTAACACAAAGTAAAAGTATCTTTCTACACAATGATCCCTCTCACAGTTATTAAATATTGATACATTGTATCTTAATTTGGTGGAATTACACTAGTTGCAGTAATGCATCATAATAGTGTGTCAGGCCTTACATGTGATTTAGGAAATATCTAAAATTTCATTGTCACAATAAAAATAAGCAAAAGTGCTCAAATTTCAAACTTACAGTAAGTCCAGTAGCTAAGTAGATGAATTTTGGTACTTGCGAACTCTGATTCTTGTAATTATAAATTGAACTGCCTTAATCAAAATGTTTTTAATGATGGATTATTGACATAATAATTGAATTTTCCAGTTTCTTATCAAAACGAGGCTAATCTAATTGAAAACAGATAATTACAAACCGAACAGAAACACTCCTGGCTGTTTGCCTTTGAAAAATCTAATTACTAATTATTCTACAATCTATCGATTTGCATTTGCATCATAGGAGCGTATAGGTGTCACTGTTCACTGCAAAGTCAATGTAATAAATGTGAGAAAAAAAAAAGAAATCATACAGGAGATTTTTTTTTTCTTTCTGTCACCGTATGACAGTAAGGACAAGCCAGCGGAAATAAGTCTGTTGATAAGTCATAGCGGAGGCAGTGAAGCACACTGCCGCCTTCGCATGAAGGAGGAGGGAGGCATTCTGTCAGAGATGGAAAACTGACTCCACTTCACATTCTGCTTCATCAATAACCTTTGATAAGATGTAGGGAAACACAGAGAGACAAATAAACTGAACAAAAGACAAAAAAATATATATACTGTATATATCAAAGTTACAAAAGAGACAGGCACCTAGCAAGACATCTTTTCATCTCCAGACTGACAAGTGTCCCATTGTTGTCATCCTTCAGCACTACTTTGTTGTTGTTGAAAGCATCTCTGGGTTGTTGTTATCAAAGGCATAAATCACAGAGCCGGAGAGAGCCAGGTGGCTTTCATATGAACTGCTACACACATGCTCATGTCTCACCTCTCCTCTGATCAATGGAGACCTACACTACACACAGCGATCCCCCCCCCAACATAAAATAAAGAGACTGGTGTCTGGGAATGAGCCAGAGAGCGAGAGAGATAGAGCATTTGCATGCACACCAATAATTCAATTATAACTAGACTAATGCAATACGCATATTATTGCAACTCTCATGTAAACACCTTAACCGGGTTATCTTACTCGCATTAAGGTCCTAATCACAGTAAGCATAACTTGATTAACAGAGCTGGGTTGCTTGTCAATCATTCAAATTATTCTTGTCATGTGTATGTCTGCTTTCTTTCAGTGTTTGGATTCTGTGCACGCGCCACAAAGGTCACACGGTTAACAGGATGCCAAGTGGTATGCTTGAAATAGATTAGCTACGGTGGAGATAGTTGGAACTTTAAACATTTTTTTCAATTAAACAAAAGAACTCAAAAATAGACTGAAACTGTAAAATGGCAAATATATTAACATGAAGATGCATATATCCATGCCAAAGTCAGGTTGTTTCATTTCTACTAAACTACACTCTTAAAGGGGCACTCCGCTGATTTTCCACATCAAATTAAATTTACTATAATAGCATGATGATCATTATCATGGCTATCTCGGCTTGAGCTTGAAGACTAAAGATTTTTAGAGAGAGAGGATCTAATGAAAGACAATTTGGATTATGGGAATTGTAGGATCCAGTGTTGTTGGAGCTTAAAGGGGAATACAATCAGAATATCTTGATGTCTGATGCATCGATTTTCACCATTCTTACTTAAAGTCTGTGTCTTGTGAGTCCCTTAACTTCAAGTGCAAAACTAAACTGCTTGAATACACCTTCAATCAGGGCATTCAGTGTAATTCTTTGTGCAAATATGACATACTGAGACAGTCTGTAGCAGCAACTATGACAATAAAATGATAATATAGCACTTAAATAATGTAACACTTTCCCTGAAACATCAAAGTTTATGACCGTCAATTTGGTCATTTTAGCAATGGAGTTACATGCCATTAAAGGAATACAAATGCAGCAGATGTACAATATTCTGTCCAGCACCTATTGAGCTGCTGTTCATTATGAATTCCCAGTATCAGGACGTACTGTTGCAGAGAAAAGGGTTGATGCGTTGGTTAATACAACAGCTGCTCACGTCAACTAGTCAGCTGTATTTATCGTAACAACTGACCACATGCACCTTCTCATACTATGAGCCAGGTTTTGGCATGCCATTTATGGGCTTGAAACATACCGCAGGTAACATTGTCGGTAGTGCTCTAACATATTGGCTCTACAACACCAAGACCCCTAACCTCTACAGTATGAGAGGAATGGTCCATTTTTTTGACTGATATGATCAAACACGACTTCACTACCGTATGTGTGTGTATGTGTGGGATCGGTGTGTATGTGTTGTGTCCCCTTTGCCTATGCTCGGTTCTTTTGTGCTAAAGGTAATGGTTTCTGTATGTAATGAAACCATTTGGCACACTGATCCTTTGCCATTAAGACTTTGTGGCTTCAGATCGGGAGGGAGAAAAAGTCAATTACAGAAGTGGAGTGAGCCTGGAGCTCAGCAAAGCCTGGCTTTATGGCAGTAATTGCCCACGTATCTTATACCTTTGAACAACATGATGAGGCCGCGAAGGAGATACACTTGGTAAAATTTAAACTGGGTAAGCTTTCAGACGCACAGAGAACAAAAAAAAATCCACCATGCTGCAGGAGAACTGCTCTCCCCCTTTACAAGACATCATCATGTTCTAAAATTAGTTTGACACACTGAGTCAAATCTTCTGTTCTGTCGTAACCATTGCAGCGCATTCTGAATTCATGCGCAACACACAAACACGTGAGCGGTGGGTCTAGTGAAGCCACCATGCTGCAGATGGAAAAACATATAATGGGATTCCTGTGGCTTTCTTCGCAGGAAGGTCAGAGGTGAGGTTTGGTTGAGCTATACGGACCAGCCTCGCTGGAGCTAGTAGGCACTGAGTGATTTGCTCAAGGGCTCTTCAGCAGGGTGGATTCTTGCTGAAGTGGGGGCTCGACCCAGAGCCCTTCAGCTGAAGAGCAGTCTCGTTGTCTGTCAAAAATCGGCATATTGAATTGCAGATTGCCTTACCAGTTTCTATATTGCATTATGTATACTGGCTACATAAAAAATAGCTCCAAAAGAATCAATTGTAAATTAGAATTAATGGAAAAAACATTTCTTTTTTATTATAATTTTGCTCACAATACCTTCAGCTTGGAAAATAACTCCAGCCTGGGAAACTGCCAGCTCTGCACACACATCACACAGCTGTACACAGTGAGTGAGTGACTGTGATGTTGTGATGCGGCGTAGAGAGCTCAGGGAAAAAGCTCAGTGTCTTTTACTTCAATTCTCAGTGACAAGAGCGCCGTTTCTTTGTAGCTGAAGTGCATGGCGGCATAGCATCAAAGAGGACAAACTAGGCTCTTTATTGAAGTGCAGCCGCACTTTCGACCTCTTTCTTTGTGCGCCTTCCCATGCACTTCAGTAAAAAGTAAACGGCTCCTATGTTGCAGAACTGATCTTAACACGTTCTGCCTCCACACAAGCCTCAAAATACCTCTCAGTCTCACACACACACACACACACACACACACACACACACGCACACACGCACGATAAAGAAAAAGGAATGGAGAGTGAAACAGTAAGGCGTAGAAAAAAAAAAGAGAGAGGGAATCTGCCAGAATAGATAAGGCAAAAAACATTTATATCCATTCGTTTGTGGAAACAGCAAGACACTGGTTTGCAAATGGGACAGGGTTCTTGGTTCACAACCTAATATTCAAGGCTGTTTCGTGATTGTGACTTAAATAGAGGGAGACAGACAGGGAGGACACAGATGTCTGACCTTGCAGTGGTGCTTATGTAATGGTCTGCTTCAGTGCATTTAACTGCAGTGCTCTCTTCCAACCTGGGATCAGCAAAGGCAACATGTCTCTGCAGTCCAATCTCCTCTGACATCAGTCCTGACACTCAGAGTTTGAAAAGGTCCTGTGAGCTCTGAGCAAAATCAGTTGTTATGTGTGGTCCCAATGGAGTCAATCATACTAATTAAACTAGACTACTTAAGCCTCCTCTCATTAGCGTCCAAGTAAACAGCCTTAATTCTTTATGCATTTTAATGCCCATCTCCCAGTCCTGAGGGTGGTAGTGGAGGGGACAGATGAATGATGAAGGGGGTAATTTCAGGTTTTCTCAAATGAAAGCGACTGCATTAAGCGTCATTTCACCATTCAAGTTAAATATGTGTTTGTGGATTTGCACTGATCGCTGCCAGCTTGCTTTTGTAGGAATAACTAATGTAGAGTGAAAATAAAATACAGCGCATTACCTTTGGTAATAATACGAGGCAGCTTTGCAGACACTATTTCATGAATATGATTTCATAGCCAAGTTTAAACACTGACAGACTCCATTATATTTCAGGCAGCTCCATGCACTGCAGTTACACAATCTACCACTGCTCCAGATACCAGGGGCAAGTAGGGTAACATGTGGTCTGACCCAAAAATAGCACTGCAACATTGGCATCCACTTGATTACTGGAGCTGAAAAACAATGTTTCCAAATAGAGTAGAGGTGTGCATGCAGAGGGCTGTGCACTATGATCATGGTTATGTACACATGCTCATATGCATATGCATGTGTCCATGCACTAGGGAAAGAGAAGATGAGAGCTACTGGAGGGCTATTAGTACAGTCAGCAGGAGGGAGAGATGGAAGGATAGAGGGAAAGGAGGGGGCAGCTGGGTAGACACCTAGCAGCTACCCAACTCGCTGGGCCTGGAGGTCTGGAACAGTGGGTGGGATCAAAACAAGAGGCAGCAGACAGACAGGGCATGGTCTCACAGGCACAATGGCGTAGGTCTATTCCCCCCCCCCCCCCCCCCCCCCCCGCTTCCCCAAATAACACCATGAAAGTAGCAGAGGACAGCTAGAATGTGACTCCACTCACAGACGCAGCAATGCCTCCAGTAAAGTAGGGGGCAGTATGCATCCTCAAAAGCAATGAGTGATGTTCAGGCTCAAGCTTAACACATGCAAGGAGAGCTGGCTGATGGACTGGAGGGAACACAGCAAAATCTACTCTAATACAGCCGCTAATAAGCAAGAGAAGAAGTTAGCTGAAAAGGCGGAATTCTAGTCCGTTAACTAAAACGGAGTATCAGGGCCACTTTGTGAAAAATAATAAGAAATACTCAAGAATAAATTCATAATAGAATAGATTGCTTCTCAGAGAATGCGGATAAGCGGAAAATGCAATAATCTTATATCATATTCTGAAACATGTATGCAAATAATTTAATAAAAATGTATTAATTTATCATTGACATGAGGTCAATGATACACATGCACATTATGAGAAGTTACTTAAATCCTGCCTACATGTGTTGGGATAACATTAAATAACTACAGTTGATCTACAGGAGAATAAATATTTGAAAGCAATACAATCTTATATTTTAAATTGTCACCACGAGCCTGTATTTTGTATTTCTTTTACATAACAAAAGACATCTCCACCATAAATTGATGCAGAAAAATTCCCCAGAAAGGTAGAAAATGAGCTGTTTGACGCTCAAATTCTCCTGTGAATAAAGACCCACGCCCCTGCACAGACACACACATTGTACTCCTCTGCCCACTTCCATGTCTGTGCTCCTTTTTCTGTCCTCCTGCTGCTCGCCACCAGTGTCCAAAGGTACAAGCCATGTACGAGGCAGGGCAGCTCACGTTTCATTTCTAGACCAGCGGCTCAACAGTTGGGACATAATGAGCTTTAGCGTTGCCACTCTGCCTCTTGCAGCAGCTCATCTTCCCCACCACAGGAACCTAGACGGTGGGTCTCCATGGCAGACTGTTTGCCTGCTTCAGTGTGAGAGGATGTGTCTGCTGTCCTAGGGTGAGTTAAGACCCGGGCAAATGAGGTGAGCCTTCTCTTCCACTTTGGGGAAAAATAGCCAGGCTTTCACCGTCGCCCGTGTCAGAGTGCAGTGGTTGGTTTTTTGCAGAGACAGGTGCTCATGCACCCGAGGAGGCGCACGTGTATATGCACGTGTCCGCATTTGTGTGCATGTGAGCGTGCAGACAGACCAGCACACTCTCCAAATAAAAATAAAAAACATGACCACAAAACATAAAATAAACAAAACCACTGCTCCTGTAAAAAGCACTGAGGGTGGAGTGCTGCTACACCTGTTGAATCTATCCACGGCCTCTTTTGGAAAACTAATACAGCACATTTGCAGCTTATAGTGTCTCCATCTAACACTAAAGCAAATGCAAGTAAAACAGATTTTTGGGACTGTTTGTGAGAGAGCAGAGCTGATCTGAGAGCAGTCCAGCTCGATGACTGCACACGCAGAAGTAGACAGGGCGTGACATACAGTGCTGTCCACTGACGTCAGAGCAACACACTCACTACTGTCACCGGGACTGGAGTCATGGCCTGGGGAGCTCAGAGTGTCTGCATGTGCAAGGGTGGGTGTGTGTGTGTGTGTGTGTGTGTGTGTGTGTGTGTGTGTGTGTGTGTGTGTGTGTGTGTGTGTGTGTGTGTGTGTGTGTGTGTGTGTGCAGTCAGCACTGCTGTGGAGACAGTGAGTCAGAGAGGCAGACAGGAAAGCAGAGAGAGAGGGCCCTGGTAAAGTCCCTTCACCTCCTTTGCCTTCATACGCTGCCTTGAAGAGTCTTTGATTGTGTCCGTTTTTATGCCTGTGTCCAGAGTGTGTGCGAGAGAGAGAGAGAGAGAGAGAGAGAGAGATGCATTGTGCGAGGTCATTGGAGTGTGTGAGGTCGCGACGCTCCTCGTCAGGCCCTATTTTAAGGCCCTGCGACTCATGGAGTGCACCGGCCTCCACAGACCCATTGGGCTAATGATCAGCCCGGGCAATTAAAGTCAATCTGTGAGTCAGTGTGGCATCAGGAGGGCCATCTGCTTCCAGCCCTGTAGCACTCAGTCCGGCCTGTGGGACCACTTGCTGGGGTCACGGCTCACCCAGCTTGTAGAGAAATGGTCACAGGATCTGAGGAACAATCTGCTGTGTAACTCTAGCTCAGTAGAGACCCGTTCTACTGATGGCACTACTGTGTGTGTCGCCATCGCCGCCGCCGCGTCTCATGAGTGCAGTAAAAACACAAATATACTTATGGAGGACATTGTTGCAAGCACCCAGGACACAGGTAAGCTCCTCATCAGCCTCAGGCCAGTGATTTTTTTCACACCTGCTCCAGCCCTGTAGCCAAGAGGCGGTGTACTTATTGTGCTGAAATGGGAAATATAAGACGTCTGAATACATAAGAGAGCTTCAGATCCGATGATAATGACCACACAGTGTGTCCCAGACTACATCATCATCCACATAGGAAGCAATGGGCTGTAGCCAGCAAGAAGAGAGTTCCATTGGACAGAAAGTTTGGAACGGCATCTTCCACACTTTTAATTAGTGGGATACTCGGGTTAACGTCGATCTAATCTGGATCCACCAGGATGCAGTGGCACTGGAGCAAGGCCAGTGTGCACATCTGCATTTGGAGACGACTGTGCTGAAATGAACGAAGCAGAATTCTTGAAATCAGACTCTAAGCTGCATGTAAATACATTTTTAGTTCATCTTTGATGGCAACATTGCAAAGAAGTGTTAAAGAAAAGACTTTGCCGCCTGAGGACCTTTTCTATGAAAAGAGCTGCAAGAGTTTTCTTTCACACCATGTTAACATGGTGTTAACTCTTTCTCATGTTCACTTTGGCTCCACAGCAGAGCTTTGTCTTATGAGACCAGACTCATCACTACACTATCTTCTTGTCCTGAACCCCTAGCCTTGCAGAAGCAACACATTTGCTCTGAAAAGTTCATATCTCCATATAGTCCACAACAACACCTTTCCATCCAACAGCAGAAGGTTGCTAAACCCTGGGAGGCTAACTGGTGGTACAGGCTTATGCCCTGAGCGTGACCTCTGGTGCATTTATCATATGCTTGGTTAGCTCTGCCCCAGTTTAGAGGGGCATTCAGGCGCCAGGAACAGTCACTATCATACCATTTGCACAGGTCAGCAGCTCTCTTTCCATATAGCCCACCTCCTGAGAGGACAGCTGCTCTCTATATCTTAACATCCTTCTCCTACAGGAAAAAAAGGGGTCAAAAGGTTAGCCGATGTTATTTACAGTTGCATAGAGCAACATGAACATTTTATAGGTCCAACTCCAACCCATGCAACATCTGCGACTCCGTGTCCTGTATCTGTAATCTTCATCTTGTTCTTTTTAATATTATAACATGGATACATACATTCTCAAACTGAGTGATCATTTGCTGGCTGAAAATATTCTGACAGCCTTATAATTCCTGTTCGTTGGTGTTTGTTTTTGGTTCCATTATCCTGGTTCTCTAACATCTGACAGCCTGAAGTCCTGGTTCGTGAGTTTAAAAAAAAAAAAAATGTTTTTCAAAAAGTGTAACCTTTTTCATTGCCTTCAAATCATGCATTAATGTGCAACATGTATAACAACCAGCTGTACTATCCCACAAGCAAGTAAGAGTTAAGTAACTTGAATCAACAAACTCAACAAGGACAGACATGTGGGCGGTTATGGCAGCCAAACCCCTCATCTTTTGCGAGTGGGAGGTCTTGCTGGATTCCAGAAGCACATGTTGGAGTTGAGTCCTGTTAACATCCACACAGAAAAATAAATTGTTTCAAGCCTTCTGAAATGGCTTTTTCTATCACTTAGATATGATGCTGTGTGTGGTTTTGTCTCAGGCATGGTTGGTCGGTGGATTTGGAGATACAGAGGGTTGGACCGGGCTACCGTGGTGCTATCCCACACTTCATAGCTGACCGACATACAGATCCGACACTGATGAGGCGTATGACAAGAAAAAGGATGCAGCAACAAGACAAGTAAAACACAATCGATCCAACTCCCCTACCCAAACACAACACAACACAAACACTGGTTATTAGAATATATACAAATATACATATAGTTTTAAAAGGATAGTGTTAATTTAACTGGTAACCCTTCAGTTCTCATTGCCGATTGCTACACTTACCGCTGTCCTCTCCCCCTACTTAATCATCCTTTCTCTCCATTCTTTTGCTACTTAAGAGGCTGACTCACTGGACCTGGATTGCTGTTTGTCTGTCATGACATCTGGAGGAGCTGGATGACGGAGTGTTATGTCTTTCTCTCACTCAGTCTGTGTCTCTCCCCTGATGGGACCCCACTGACATCTTCATCCCTGTTTTTTTCACTGTAGCATAATGACCTCCTACCAGCGGCCCCTAATGGAGCCATAATGGTCATTTATGCCGGGGGAGGCTCTGAGGGCACGGCTGTGGAGGCAGCGAGTCGCACAGGAAGATGGGAGAGCGGAGAGAAGCTCCTGGTTAAGTCCCTCCACCTCTGCCTCTTCCCTTCATACACATCTCAGCCTTTGTATAAATACAGAATGTCTGCGTATCGTTGTGTGTGTGTGTGTGTGTTAGTGTGCGTTCCACTGTGCATTCATGTGCGCGTAATGAAGGGAACGGATACAAGACTGGTTGACAATAGAAAGTACAATATGAATGCATCAGGGGTGTCTCCCTCTGCTTCTGATGTTCACTTGTACAGCTTATTCGCATGCATAATGCACATATGCACACTACATTTGCTTTTTTAATTACATTTCCCCTCGTACAGACAAGCCTCCTATTCATATATATACATCATACACACAATGGAGTGTACCACCACTCTTAAAACCTTGCTTCCATATTTGCCACCACCACTGGCAGGAACTACACTGTACATAAATTACAGTGCATACTCTTAACTTGCACTTATTGCTATTTTCTTTCGAGCCATTTGCATTTTAATATGCACAGTGAACACAAGGACCTTTCACTTTATACAGTCTTAAAAAACGACAACAGTTCAATGCATTGTAAGGCCGTGATCGAGTAAGACGCTGCTTTAAATGTGGCTTTTCGACGCCTTAATCATGCGAGGTCCTCCAAACGAGACACCTCATGCTTTAAATGCGGCACATCTTGGGATGTTCCCCTGGGGGGCTGTGAGTTGAATAATACAATGGCACATTTATCAGCTCGCTAATGCTAATTAGACGGTTGCATAGAAATGAGAATAATGTACAGTAATGTTCCCTGTGCCTTGTCAGCTCCTGTTTTCTCAGTACCTAGCAAAACTCACACCTACATTTTGGGTTAAAGCAAGAAAAAAATAGCATCCTATTAAATCCATTTGGTACCTACTTATAAAAACGAATAAAAAAAAAAGAAAGTAAAAAAAACCCATGAAAAATATGATTCTCTTACTGAAGGTTGGATCTCTTCATCTAATCATAATGTATTCCAATAATAAAACAGACATGCCATGAATTCAATGAGTGTGAAACGAATGCAGCTTCTCTAAAGGTGGCAACAATTAGGCCTACTTAAAGTTTAAGAGAGAAATTTACCAGACGCAGTAAAGCTGATGTCTGTCAGCTCAAAACGAGAAGAGACACATTTCTCAATCCTACTACCGCTCAATGAGCCGAGGTTCTTAATTTCAACAAAACTTTTGAATTTTTCCTCGTTTGAAGCTATCTGCAAATCAGTGCTGTCCAATCGTTTTCAACTGCAGCAGCTCGGGAATGGCGCACTCTTTAATGTCTGATAGGAATCAAAGGGAAGTCCTTTTGTACCTCATTTTGATTCAAAGATGCTTTCAATTATAGTTTGCTCTTTGTAGCCTGATAAACGTTAGCTCTGAAGTCTGATAATTTAAGTCGAGCTCTGTGTGCTGTGTTCGCGTGCTTTGATTCTTGCCCCAGCTGCCATCCAGCATGAGCAGAGCAGTGTTAACGTTGTTTAATAGTCACTGATACTTTCAAGTTTTCTTTGCGCCAAAGCGGACATTTCTCAAAAGCAGTATTTCATTTATGGTTGGACTGACATAGAGGGAAGGTTAAACATCACAATAGCTAAGATGCACAATGATCCCACAGCTGTATGTTCACAGGCAGCCGTGTGTGTGTTCAACAGCGGAAAATGAACTGACATGTCAACTACCTTCCTTAGCTCAGCCTAAGTGATACTGATACCAACACTCCCAAATATGTACCACCCTGACATCACTCTAAAGCTATCTGACAGAGTTATACAGGGTACCTGCCAATTTTGTCATTTCACTTTAACAGCATATGATACGGCAGCTGTTAAAGGGTTGGTTCGCCCAAACTGCAATACGATATGTTCTCACCTAATTCTCACCTCCATTGCATCAGGGTTGCAGCATAAATCTCAGAGGCTGATATCTTTAAACCTAGGCAAATTAAGCTAAAATGATCTGCATCGCTAGATACCAGAAGATGTTCAGTAAGTGAAATAATATGTTTTGGAATGTAATTTTGCCGAATCTACCCTTTACGTAGCCTGTTAGCGCAGGATAGGTTTAGCATGTTGCTAACTGTGTTCCCCTTTTTCAGTAAGTTAAACTCAATTATGCAAATATGTCAATCAGCTTGATTAACACTACTCTGGGAAACAGGGTTCATCAGAGTTTTTTTGCATCTTTTTAGGAAGCATGTCGGGGATGTGTGCAAAGTATTTTTTTGGTGAAAGCAAAGACGACGCACAATTCATAAGTGAGCTTACTTCGGGGACAGGAAATGAATATGGAGATTCGGCTGCAACTCGAGAGTGAAAGTGCCAGAAATATTCCTATTATTTTCTTTCTAAATCATACGACGACAACAAGTCCAGGGGCCTTCGTCTTAAACAGTGGGGATATTTACATCCACACAGAAAAAGTGAAATGTGACAACACTGGCATATCACATGTCACATTTGCATGCATACATTACAGTCCTCTCTGTTTTCATTTGACACTGACAATACCACTGCTTGCCACAATGGGATCAGACAGACAATGGCTGCCACAAGTCATTGTGCATCATTGTGTCTCTCGTCTCTGGGAAGAGATGGACCCTACTAACAAACAAATAAATGTGAAGCTGAAGGAAAATGTGTTAATGTTATGTGTGATTTTACTGATGACTGTTACACATTTATAACTCTGAAATTACGGAAAAACATTGCTGCAATCTTGATTGGCACTACAACGCAGTATGCAGCATCATCTTTGAAATTCATATCCAACTTAATTTCGAGGATAATGCTGTAACGACACTGCCAAAAGGTAAACAGTGTGTGATTACAGCTGCAGATATAAAATACAGCTTGGAACTGAGCAAGAATCAGAAGAGACATCTTTACCCAACACCTCAATCCTAGTTGTGTAACTCTATCAGCATGAATGCATTCTGTATTAGCCAAACATAAATGTAAAATGTGTTAAGGGATTAGTTCTATGTACTTGTAAAAAACTAAATTTCAGCCCAATAAGTGCAACCAAAAATTTGTAGATGAATGATTTTGGGGCTTATGATATCGAACTCGCAGCTTATTTTCTCAAATGCTGCCTGGATTTTTGTTCTGCAATTAAAGTTGCCCTTAGGCCTTTTTATTTTTTGCAACCAAACACAGTTTCTAATCAAACTGAACTCTATTCAGTTTAGTTGAATTTTCTACCTCAGAAATCATTTGTCAAGCCTTTTTTGCATTTATATTAAAGTAGTGAAATCTGCATTGTTAACATCAGCATTCTTCTTCTCCTATGTTATTAGCAACTGCGACTGCATTAATGCTCTTTGTTGTCAGCAGATGTGTTTTGTCTCTACTGTGCCACTTCCATTGTTGTGGCATAAATGAATGTCCTTATACATGTCACACTGTGAAATGGATAACAATAATAACTATATGACTTCACTAACCGTGTAAGAGAAACATTTGTTGACACTGTTCAGTCTGGTTTTAGGTAACTGCTAGTTGTCCGCAGAAAAATAATTTCACATTAATTACTAGTTTAAATACAGATAAATACCACTGTCTTGGTTTGCCCTTTGAGGAAATGCTCTGATATGTGCTCGATTGCATGGACGAGTTTTTGACAGACAGAGGATGATCTGATTTACATCCGTAATATGTGAAGGTCTCTAAGTGCATTAAATAGTAATGATGTCTGTTCTATGATGGAATCGTTTTGTAAGCAACTCACGGCACACGAATGCAGACACATAGAAACATACTGCATACGATCAATATCAAAGGCACTTTGTGATCAATGTTGGAATTAATTGGGAGTGTCACAGGGACCGGAGTGCTAAGTTGTCAGATACTGTTTAACAGCCGTTCAGCTGGTGTCAGCTTTGAGTCTAACTGGCTGCACTGATTGTTGTTTTTTTAAACTATGGCTGCGTATATTTCACTTGTCTTTTAGGTTCTGTTTTCTACACTTGAACTCTGTTTCAGCTGCAGGGATGTCAGCTTTGGTTTCTTTTTTGTCTGTGTATATCTTATTGAGTTTTCTCCCTTAATTCAGTGTTTCATCACTGATCAATGTTTTATCACTGTTTTATCTTGACAATTGGACAATTGCCTAACCACTTTTTTCCCCTGTTAACAGTGGACCCCTGAGGTTTCCTGGGTGTTAAAAAAAAGCCTTGAAATGCTGCCCACAATTTACGCCTCTTGGATCCAGTCTGCCTGGCTGCAGCTCCATTTATTTATAGGAGTGTTTCAGCGCTGGGTTTCTGTACAGTGAGAAAAAAGCCTTTGATCTTAAATTGAGGATGCTTTCCACATCTAAGGAAGGAAGGACACCAGTCAATATTTGGCCTGAGGTTATTTAATTTGGAAAAGGAGTTTGATTCATACATTAAAAAAATTCCAATTACCCTGTCAAGAGTTGAGCGAGCCCAGAGGAGGCTGTTTTAATCATACAGCTTTATCAAACTCTTTAAATTGAGTTAACATGGACAGGATCATACATTCTGCCTCGGGGAAGGTGATATCCCTTAATTTGTCCTAAACAGCAAACATTTAAAAAAATCCATGTTTAACTAAAATTACCTCTACGGAATAAATACTGATCGTGCCTTTCCCTTTCAATCTCTTCTTACTATTTTTAGTTAGAGAAGATCATAAACTTTTTAGTTAGATTTCACAGAACATGAAGGATGGATAAATTCTCATTCTGAATGTCATCATAGATGTAAGCTACACACAAAAACAATCATGCACAGTGGTCGTCATGTGATTCACATCCATATCAATCAGTTACCGAAAGAATGGGTCATTATACTTCTAAATTATTCCATTTTTAGGAAAACGAACAGACAATAGTTGCTTAACTCATTTGTATGCTACTCACGTTCCCCCACATTGATGAATAGGTGCTATTCCATTTCTTCTGTCAAATAATGTTGTGGTCAGGTAAAAATCTAGCATGTGTCTGATCTGCAGGTGGTCACAGCTGGACCTCCTTTCTTACCATTCCTGAATCTATTTCACAAAGATATTACAGAGATCTGAGCAGCCCGTCAGATATTCCCCATTCCGTCTTATCAGTGGAGGGAATGATGTCTGGCACGGCAAACAAAGTATGTGTAAAGTCCTTAAATAAGGCATGAAATTGCCGGCATGCCTGTCTAAGTGAGGCGCCACGGAGCCAAGGCCCTGTTGCAGGCGTCAGGTACAGCTGCTCACCTCCAGACTGCACGCCTCCCATTTGCACTCCCATTAAAGAGGCCTGGCGCTCTGAGTCAACACTTTTAATGCAGAAAATGACTTCACTAATTTTCCATTATAAAATGCAAGTTTTAAAAAATCTGCCAACACAAAGCGCTGTTTATTTCTCTGCTTCCCACAGATGAATTTGCATACATTGGGGCCAAGGGAGACGAAGAACTTGCTCCCCATTTTAGACATTTGGTCATGGTAGTGTTCGAGTATGGGATAAAAAGGAGTAAGCAATTCACTTCACTATACGTCAGCTTTCAAAACCTAGTTGAGAAATCCCGACACGTAGCAAATTTATAACCCTGCAGATTATTTGGTGACTGACTTGTATATTGATGAGCGTTTGTGTGTGCGCGTGCAAAGAGTCTGTGCGTGTGTGTGCGTTTGTGCATGTATATGTGAATGTGCTGGAGAGTGCAAGACAGAAATCAGCTGCAACACTGATATCTTAAGAAAGCCTTTAACTCACCGGGGAACTGGTAGCTGTAGCTGGGTGCGAATCCAGTGTATCCGCGGCCGTACGTTGCCACAATATTAGGGTAGCCTTTGAAAGAGAGGGAGGAGATTAAAAAGAGATGAGAGGAGAACTATTACAAACGGATGTGATACCAACACACACACACACACACACATAGGCAAACGCTGGGATAAAGTTACTTATCCACTTTGGAGGGGGAAACAAATCTGTAAAGGCTGGCTTTAGAACTCCTGGGAGTTCCAGAACACTAAAGTGTTCTCATGTTGTCAAGCACATTCTAATTGTACTTAATATCCCGGAATATTCCACTGCAATATTCCACACATTAAATATGAGCCTGAAATAGTTAAGTATTACATTTTGGAACAGTACTTTTGGTTTGCAAAGTCTTGTATGTATTATGTGCTTCCTTTGTTTGAAAAAAATAAATTATTAATTTTAAGTTTAATAAAGACGCAGCATGTATTCATAAATCATAATGTTGATGGTAGATTGTCAACTCAATTGTATTGGTTGCATGTGCAGTGTTAAACAAGCCCCACTTTCAATCAATGGTCAACTGTCACAATTACATTAACCTATAATCTTAATTGTCCAGCGCTTGTTGTTTTTCCTAAAGCACATATTTCACACAATCCCTTTAAAAGCAAGTTCCCCTTCATGGATCAATATCCTGTTTAATTATATTATACTTTAACACACTTAAAGTACTGCAACAGAAGCCTCAAGGCACTTTTTTTTTTTTTTTTTACTGATCCCCATCATTCATCAGGGGTTGGATCTTCATTAGGGTCACGTATGAAAACCTGGTGCCAAATTTAGTGCTGGTTCTTAAAGGGTTCAAATCTAAGCATTGATATCCTCCTTCTTTACTGTCTAATTTAATTTCAGTTTTTATTCAACCAAAAGATATCAGGCATTTTTATGGCTCAGTGTAATAACACTTTATAGCCGGAGCCCTGAAATGACGTTGGCGTCTGTTTATGTTGTGTGCACCTCTAGCTCATAGAAAAAAGATAAAAAAAGGTGTTAATATGGCTGGATGCAGTTTACTAAAAAGATGCTGCGGGCAAGAAAGTGATATCTACTCCTCATTTACACCTCCTGCATGAAATTCAGTGGTGTGTTGTTGTATTGTTTTACTGGTTGACACAAGGTTTAATGGTTAATTAAAACTGAATTTAAAACTAACTTGTTATCTATAGTAAGTATCTCAAGAGTTACCAGGGCAACCAGTGTTTTATGGAAATGGTACGCATGTGCTAAATGTGTTTAACCAACAGACTGCTTAGATAGAATGAGCAACATCAAGGGAGAGTTTTGAGACCTTGTTTTACCTGCACCACTGTTTCGAATAAGATTAAATAAATGAGATAAAATGAGATCTGAGATTTTGAGTTTGGACAGGTCTCTAAAACCATTAGCATATCTAATGTTGCAATGGATTACATAGGAAATACATGGTATCAAATTCAAATCTAATGTGTGTTTTTTTTATGCGGATTAATTGTGTGTACTGTAGGTTTGGTGTTTTCACAACTGGTCCGTTCAGTCTTGTCGGTGCATTCAATGCAGCAGCCTCTCTTTCATCATTTTTGCCGTGCATTGAAGCTTTAAGTATCCCCTCCGTCTAAAATAAATAAAAATAAATGAGTTATGCAGAAAATATCCAAAATGTGACACTAGTTGGTGAGTTTATTTTTTTTTGTCTCTGTAATATTTGGTAATGTTAAAGGCAGCAGTGGCCTAGAAAAGTCTCTCTCTAGTCCCGAAGCTGTCCATGGCTCTGACCCCCTGATGATATCAAATTAAAAGCATCAGAAACTATCGATGAATCATTCTGGAGGTTAACAAAAAATGTGTGATTGTAGATTTGTAGATTTGGCATTTTATGGGGTGTATTTCTTGTACAAAAAGTTATTAACCAGTCATATCAACATTTTAGAGAGCTGCTACATACAGTATAAACACATATATCTGTGTTAAACCAGTACTGTAAACTTTGGGAAATTCAACCAAAACCAATGAGTTATAAAACTTGCTGAGGATGGGCAAATGTGACTACAAATTGGCATCTGCAAACCAAAGTCAAAGTCTGTGTGAGGGTACAGGCTTGTTTAGGAGTGGTGCTGTCCCTGGACGGATGCAGAGCTACAACGAGGCCAGAAGAAGACCCGGTGTCATTAGAAAAATTTAAGAGTAGCAGATGTATTGTTCATCTGCTGTCATGATTCCCATTACAACCGCGGACCCCGCCAGTTAATTAGCTGGACAGTTTTCAGACAGAAGCAGCTGTGGGCAACATATTGAGAAACGGGGGTGTGAGGGAGCGGGCAGCGAGGAAGCGGGATACGAGCAAAGCAAAGAAATTTGAGAAGAGTGGGCGGGGGTGTGTGTGAGAGTCAGTGAGAATTTGAGCACCATCAAAGGTAATATAAACATAATTAACCCTGTAATTATGGTATATGTCTCAGTCTTTATCGGTTTTCCTCGAGCTATTATCACCTTCAACCATAAGTCTGTACTAAATTGCCTAATAAGAGGAAGTCCTTTAGGCCAGGAATGAGTCACTGGAGCCAACCTTGATAACTCTTTCTTCATTGGGTGTAAATTACACCTCAGAAACAGACCTCGGAAGTCTCCTTCAGGTTTTAGTGTCCTCAGTTCTTGTTAGATACAGTATATGTTAGCCTGATAATAATTGGCTGTAGTCAAATTTGAATTGCAACTTTTGATCCTATACACATGCAGACTAATAGAGCTCACAGTAAATATGAAGTAGGCAACAACATATTTTGCATGCACGCATTATATGAGTGTGTGGGTATGAGCGTGAGTGTAAGCAAGCTATGTGTGTGTGTTTGTGTGTGTCCGTGTGTCAGAGCATGTGTGTAGTTGCTCTGTTCTGTATGCCTCAGAGCCTGTGCCAGCTGGAATCAGAAAGGTTGACCTTGGTCATAAATATCTAATCAGTGTTTGCTGTCCATGAAAAAGTTCAATTTATTCCTGACCCAATGGGAAAATGCCTCTCCCAGACCCTCTCCCCTCTCTCGCAGACAAAAAGAAAATGCGACTCAGAGAGGCGTTGAGAGGAACCTTAACCTGGTATGGATGAAGTAGGACGGAGGCAGCACCAGAAAAAATAAAATAAAAAATAAATGGAAAAAAAAATCCTCCATCAGCTGCAGATGAGAAGTCATCACCAGGAAGTTACAGATGGATAGCGTTCACACAACCCCGCATTGTTTGTTTGGTCGGAAAAGAAACTGTGATATGATACAATGAAAAGCCATCACCGACTGCAAAATATTGGATATTATGTGTTTGATACTGTCTTACTGTCAAAACAGAATAAATGCCAAACTGAAATTGTTGGCTTAGATAGTGCGGCTCCTCATACTCCCTTATTTCAACATTTTGTGAAATGGCAAAACCACTTCCCCCGTCTGATGTACTGCATTACGATGGGGTTCACATTACCAACTGGAGAGTCTGCAGAGAGAGGTGTGCACCGAGTGTATAAGGAGAGGGCTATAGAGGGGAATATGAAAGTGTCGGATTAAGATACATGCTAAGTTAAGCTACTATCTCATGAAATCCTGAGTATGTGCATACAAACATGAGTGGGAAGAAAGAAAGAGGAGAACCCAGCGCGTTTCCTACCTTTCCACTAAATGAAGCCTGCCATTGTGTCTGGCCTGGCGGCGGCCTCTTAGTGCTCTTATTTGCCTTATTAATATGCATGCTAATGTACCTATTTTATGGCTCAACAGTTCTGATTCACTTTAAAATCAATTATCCATCTGGTACACCCATACCTCGCCCGGGCTCAAATGTGTATTAATTTCAGCTAACATACATCGGGCGCAACACAATAAAGATAAATGCCTCGATTAGAGGCAGTAAACAAAGGAGCTAGGGATGGCTTTAATGAGATTTGGCACAAAAGGAGCTTACACTTTCTTAAATAATGAGCCTAGGGTCCCTTTTTTCTAAATGCAAATTATATAAAGGAATGTTTCGCTGTCCTTGTTCCAATTTCATTTAGATAAGAGTGTCTCCAAACAAGTTGGCTGTTAATATTCTCACATGAGCACATCACTGCCTTTCTGCCTGCCGACTCCCAACGGAGTGTGGGGGGGGTGCTGTCCTCTTCACAGACGCATTAGTCTGTAATAAGTTCCGAAAAGTTCATCGTGCTTGTTAAATACCTCTAAGAGATGAGATGGAAGTGAACGACTTAGATAGAGCTGACACAAGCACTTGGCCGGTCTTATCAACACTAATACCACAAACAACTGTATAATCAGTCTCATGGCAAGGTCGAACCTGGAATAACCCTGAGAGATTATGTGACTGTATAGATAAATATATGGGTATAGATAGATCGATAGATAAATATATGAATAGATACTATAGGAAATTTAAAAAATGATCCCACGGCTCAATTTTCTTAAAAGTAAATGCAAAACAAGCAGCACCCAACTATGACTTGCAATCGACCTTCAAAGTCGCTTCGAGCATGACGTTACCTGGTACAGATAAAAATGCATGACTGTGGTTGTGCTTGCACCTGCTACGAGAGACAGAGGAGGGAGGGGGGCCCACTTGCACGAAAAAAAAAAAAAAAAAAACCTGAGTCTCTTACAATCAGCTGCGTGTCTCTTTTGCTTTTGAAGGGAAAAAATAAATCTTTCATGTGAGGGCAAATCCATTTGGTTGGGTCGCATATACAAATTATATGCATGGAAAATGTGAACAGACAGACTGAGAGATAGAAAGACAGACAGAGAGAGAAAGACAGATAGGTAGATAGGTAGTAGACAGTGGGCGGGTGGGGGAGGCAGTGCGGGTGGGGATGGAGGGGGGAGAGAGTGCAAGAGTGTTAAATAAAAAGGGCCACGGGCATGGGCTGGATGGTAATGATGAGGGGTGGGCCAGCAGCTGAGGTCCCTGTAGATGAGATCTCTCCCTGACATGTGTGTCCCCTTCATTATCCATTAAGGGGGGCACAGTGATGAATCCTTAATATGACATTACACCAATTTTCCTCTTCATTTAGCCTGCTAATGTGCTGGTCTGCTCCTATATGCCCGGGGGCTGCCTGTACCAGACTCCACCAGAAATAGACCGCAGTGGTCACCGGTGGCACACCTTGAAGCAGCCTAATTAGGGGCAGTGCCCACCTAATGGGGCTATCTAGGCGGAGGGGTCTGCATAAGTTTATTTTTTTATATGGTAGAAATTGATGATCGACTGTTATGCATTTCTGGCGTTTTAGGCATTTCCCCCCACAAATATATTTTGTCATCAGATTTCAAATGAACATGTTATATAAAGGACTTATATGGATCACATTTCATCATCATATGTGTGTGTGTGTGTGTGTGTGTGTGTGTGTGTGTGTGTGTGTGTGTGTGTGTGTGTGTGTGTGTGAGTGGATGTGTATATGACTCACTCAGCATGCCCATCCCCAGCATGAAGGCATCCATGGTGTAGGGCAGACCCCTGGCTCGCCCTCGTGTGCCTGGTGGGAACATCACCTCCTTGGGCTGGGCCTTCTTACATTCTACCTATGTAGACAGAGAAACACACACACATATGAACCAGCGCACACACACAAACACACAGAGACAGAGCATTAGACTGTGTAGGTACAAAACCAGACAGATCTGACAGGGCTGTCTTAGCTCTTTAAGGCGTTTTTCTATTTGACTTGCACAGCGCTGGATGTTTTCCATAGAGAAAAAACAAGACCGAGTCAATCCGAGCACCTCGCATTTTGGAGGGACGTCTCAAAGGGAAACTCACAATCATGCTCCTCCTGCATTAAAGCAAAGGTTATTGCTCCAGTGAGCATGTGCCCGATGCCTCAGGGAAATACAAGCTTAATACTTTCCAAGTGTTTCTGAGACATCAAGGTAGGAGAAGCTCTGTTCTGTAATGCCGTTGCCACAGTCCCACTGTGTGGCTGTATGTCCAGTTTCTTTGTGAAAGGCAGTTCTTTGTTTAATCCAAACACAGAATAATCTCAAAAAACAATAATCTCTCTTGACAAAATCTCTACGTTTTATTTACTCAAGTCTTGCCAGGGCAGTGTGTTTAAAATCTGAAGCTGGTCAAAAAAAGTGTTTTTAAAAACTCAATATGGTTATTTTTTTGTGTGTCTGTGGTTCTGTTTGTGCACTGTGAATCTGTATATGTCTGCTGGGCTGAAGTCCCCTGTGCACCACAGCCCAATCCACCCGCGGCACCCGTCTCTCTCTCTCTCTCTCCTGCATTTCTTTCTCCCACTCCGGTTCTCACACATACAGGTTTTGTTCATTTCCCATCTTGGAAGACTGACATCTCCTCCTCCTACATAACACATATCAAATGAGGGATATGACAGGGGCAGATGAGGAGAAGGAGGAAGATGAGAGTCCCATTTACCACGTATCTGTGCTATCTCGATGAATTATAGAGAGGCACGGTCGGCTGACAAGGGTGGCATGGTCTTGTGTCTGTCGGTTGTTCTTTGGTAGGCTGAGTCTGTTCACCATGCTGCACAATCTATTTGCTCCACTGCCTGCTTGGCATCAGCCTGTCCATCTGTTTGTCTGTTTGCCTCCTGGCTCTCGGCGGCTTCTCCCTACTGCCTCCACTTAAGCAGGGCTTTCTCGGCTGCAGCGATTCACATGTCATCCTGGCCTGCCGCACAAGACAGGCAACGGCGCCAGTGCTTCGTGCACCAAGGTGCAGCCCCGCATCCATACAAATAGGCTCGCAACTCTTGACAGGCCAGGGGTGCACGCGACTATTCGCTCACAAACTCATTCCCACCTTCGCAACGTGCTGTTGAGAGTTGCCAAACTGAAATGAAAAACTTCGCATCTGTACAAAGTTTCTGTTGCTAAATGGTTTCGTAATAACAAACTCTGTGTCATCCAGCACAGAGCTAGAAATGTGAAGAGGGAACACTAATGCAAAAGGTTTCTATCACAGAGGGGGAAAGTTGCTGCGTTGCAGAGCTGTGATTTGTTGCTGTTAGCAGCCCTTTCATTTGAAGCAGACCAACTAAAGTACACAGTTCCCTCAGCCACTTTGTAGCTGTCACAGCTACTCTGCCCTCCTTGCTCGACTGGAATGGTTTGACATTGTGCTGAAGAGAGCAAAGGCACTCTTTATCGTCACGGAATGACCCCCGGCACGGATGTAGGGAACTGGGTGGGACAAACGGGCCCGTTAGAACTCTCAGTACACCGTTGAGATTTTCACACATGTTCACATAGCTGGGTGACAAATATAGTCTAGTTCAGAGACACTGTCTGCTCCGGCCACATCCAGCTAGTTGGACGCTCAGGTAGCCTGCTGGGAGTGAGACGGACCCGGGTGTGACTCATGTCTACATGCTCTCAGATGCTGATCTTTTCATATTCAGGCAGAGGGCTCCTTGTCATGGATTTTAAAAAAACAGCCAGAAGCCAGGATCTTTGTGTGGCTTGAGTGTGTGGGTGTTCACCTGCTTCAAAACACAGTGTGTGGGGGAGGCAAGGAGGGAGGCAGGAGCTTTCAAGAGTGAACCAAGTCAAAGAGAGGAGAACAGAGAGGACAGCAAGAGACTCGACTACGAGGCACTGCAAAGACTCAGCAGTTGTGAATGCAGGGATTCAATATTTTACCATGTGGAAAGTTTGAACAGTGAGGAAACATTAATTTTGCAAGCTATCATTCTAACTGCAGGTGGATTGTGGCTTGTGTAACCTGTCTAGGAGTCCGGATGTCATAAAGGCAGCACAGTATTGTGTTGTGAAAAGTCAGTGAATGGAGTTGTTTGAGCACCATTGTGCCTTGTAGAGAAAAGGGGAACCCCTTTAACCTGCCTTGCCTTCACTGGCTCAGAAGTTGCATCATTTTGTGCATCTGAGAGCTTTATACAAACACATTCACACACACACACACACACACACACACACACACACAATGCGAGACAGCTGACTGTTGGAGTGAATTCCTGCCACACAGGGTTGACAAGGTATGGTTACCTCCACCTGCGAGCTCCCGACATATATCGAGATCTTTCCTTCTATCCTGCTGCACTGACATACTGCAGTTGATAGCTTATCTTTGAGATTTGTGTCACCCTGAAGTCAGAGGATGGAGGAAAACAGAAAGCCAAATAGTAGAGTTTATACACTCTTAAAAAAAGTTTAAATAAATCTTTTAAGGGAGTTACTTGAAATGCTGTTTGGGATAACCACAACTGTCAACTCTTTACCGGGTTTAGTTTGAGTGTTTGGAGCTGTCATTCAGTCTCCATCACGCCCACATACAGCGGTTTAAAAAAAAGGGGGCCTTGGATCTCGTCCAAGCAACCTGCAGCCCAGTTTCCAGTAATCCAAACCAACAACAGGAAATCACCCCAAAACGATGCGTGCTATACTGAGACAGATGTTGACATGCTGTATAGTAGCTTGTGGATAACAACCGATGCTCATACTCACCACGTTGCATTTTTGTTTCAAACTGAAATGGGGCTCACTTAAGAGTTATAGTTGTAAGGCTTCTAGAAATATCAATTTTATGAATTTTGTTTCTGCATTTCACAGTATTGTGTAAACACAGTTTAATGGCGAAACACATATAAAAGATCATGCTCAAGCTAATTTGCAGCACCTGTCCGTGGGCAAACTTTTAAATTCAGTGTGAGACAAATAAGCTAAATGATAAATTTATTATTACTTCATCTTCGAAACTCCAATATTTCAGTGTCATTGTAGAATTTTTATTTTTGTTCTGCTGCTGTCTTGTCTGGTTATGAAATCAGGACATTGTGAGGTTGTTATTCTCTGAAAAATTAACCGCCAATAACCAAGCTTGATATTCAAATTATGAAGTGCACATACTGTATGCACACAGAAGATACTAGCCTACTTGATGAGTGTAGTATGTCATACAGCCTGCTGATGAAGAATAAAACAAACAACTGTGTTTGTTTTAATAAACAAACCCCACAATACAGAGCAGAGAAACACACCACCTTTCCCATACATCTCCCATACATATTAACCTTGTAGGTATAACAGGAAGGCGTGGGCGGGATGGACTGGTGATGGCTGTCCTTCAGGGACGAGTGTTGTGGGTGGGTGTGGTGTGTGTGTGTGTGTGCGTGCGTGTGTGTGTGTGTGTGTGTGCGTGTGTGTGAGTGCATAGAGGGGGAGGTGTACTGCTACTATTAGCTTCACTAGTGAATGGATTCCATCAGTAGACTGGCAGACTGAAGAAAGCAAACCGTGTGATTCATTTACTCCAGCGCCCACTCTCAGATGAACAGTCAAAACACATAGACTGCATAGTTAGGAAATGTCACGGCTCTGAATGCACAATATCAGGCACAGTGGTGTGGGATTAATCACTTAAAGAAAAAGCTTCTCACAAGTGGTTGATTTAGAGGACAGAATGACTGAACCAAGTTAAAACTATAGTTTTTAAACAAACATATCCTTTAGCTGTTCCTTATGTGATGTAAAATATGGCGATGGCATGTGCTTGCATGCATTCTGGACAGGGTCATGCTAAAGGATTCATATTTCTTTTGAAGTTATGAGTGTTTTGACTTGAAATAGTGAATGTATTGATGAAAATGGAAATTAAATGATGCCGAAAGGTCCTAACTAAAGCAATTGTTTTACTAAGAAACTGAGATAACCCCTTAGATAAGAGAAGGGATTATTATTATTATATTCCTTTATTGATCCTCATGGGGGGAATTCGGGTGTTGCTGGGGTTGACCCTGTAAGCTATGGATAACATCATGTTTGGACGAACGTACTCATTATGTCTCCAGTAATTTGTTGGTAGGTAGGCACCATGTAAAACATTTTTGATATCCGACAAACTGAAAAAAAATTCATGCATGAAACAAAATAAAATATTTATATGGTATTCATATTTTTCTACATTTGGCTCCTATTTGAACTAAAAATCCAGCAATCGCTTTTTTGGTTTGGTTAATAATTCTGACCATCTACTGAGATATTTCTATTTTACCAGCATTGGAAAACAAATGTTGTACAATCCATCTCTTGTGTCGTTGGATTTGTTTGTTGGTGAGCCATTTGGAATTGTATTACTCGCCGCCATTAAAATAGGCTTTTAAAAGGTATTACATGCAGCATAGCTGATTGTGTCCTCTGGAATACTTATTACTTCTTTGAGACTTAGGACCTACTATTTGAGCTAAAATACTTTGGGAATTATTCCCAGAGCAAAAAGTTGGTAGTCCTCAAGTTTCTCATAACTTGGGCACTTAGGAGCTACTTTTAGCCTTAGCATGTTTTTTGAATATCTCTCCAGACCCTCTGTTCTCCATTATAGGTCCAACAACAAATATCGCAAGCCTCCAAGGGGTCAATATCAGATACTAAAAAGATAGATTTTGAGTGGAGAGACACTTTAATGCCTCTGTGAACCAAAACTGTAATGCCATGTATTTTATAAAGAGGCCATTTGCCGCAGACCTTCCATTCTGAAACGCTTGTATTCATGGTTCATAAAACAATAGGGATGTATAATAACGGAAAGAAGTTTTGGATAAAGCAAAATGATGCTCTCAGTGGCCAGCAATCTTACAGTAGTCATTCTGCCTGATGATATCTCTGCATGGTTATGTAAAAGCTAAGGAATATGAGGTCATTCTAAGGACCAGGTGCTCCCTGTGGTGCCTTAACTGTTCCATTGACATGTTTCTATATAACAAGATGATATCCTCCACAAACACTCCGAGAGACACATTCAAAAGTAATGCCATGACCATCAGGTCGACGCCAAATGGCTTCCATCACCTCCTCAATCAGCAGATCTGAACATTGTGGATCTTTTATGGGATGTCCTGGAGTGCAGAGTGAGTTGTGGATTTTCCACCTCCTTCATCCCTCAAAGCTTTTCTTCTTCAATGAAGGGTAAACATCCAATTACTTACAGTCCAGAACCTGTACAGCAGCGCTCCATGGGGGACTGAAACGCCTCTGAAGGGTGGTCCTTCTTCCTTATTAGGCACTTGATGTTCAAACACTGTTTAAGATTTAAAAAATATTTTCAAACAGATTTTCAGCACCCAGAGACGTCAGTTTCTCTCTATAGAAAACTCCTTTAAAATAGTGAAAGCTAGTTTATGCTATTGCTATAACCAAGTGTGTCCAGGAGGGATTTATACAACGTAAGACCTAAGCGTTCGCCACACAGACACACACTAAACTTCATGGCCTCTAGCTTGAGGGCAGTAAATGTTAATGTTCTTCATAGAACTTCTACAGCTGGCACTCATAAACTCAGAAGTTGTGTCTAAATACAAGCACTTAGGTTTGGTTAGCTGATCATATATCATCAACCTTTATGTCTTTATTTATTCTCTTTAGCTACATAACATCCACAGATGTATTAAAGCAAAATGTAAAGTATAATCTGAAAAAAAGTCAATGTTTCACATAAACATCAAATTGGGTCTTTAACAGCATTATGTTTGAACTTGAAAGGAATTTCCTTTCCTTGTATAAAAGAGGATTTCTACTTTAGACTGTGGGTATCATCTAAAAGAAACCTACATATGAATTGAGTCCTTAAAATTCTAAATTCTTAATTCGGTTCTATGCCTTTTTTTTTTATATACAGAGGTCACTTTATATTAGGGAGTAAAGTAAAGAAAAAAGAAAAAAATGCTTTTATCCTGCGCCCCTAATGGGTAAAAAGGCAATGTATGGTTGTGTTATAAGAAAAATGCTGCATCTGCAATAATGTATGGGTTGCCTGATGCGATCTTTCTTTCACGATTCTGCTCATATCAATACTTTCAGCCAAGTACATCTGTATCTTTATATCGAAGGCTGATGTATGAACTCTACCTGTATTAGTATTTCCCTCAGCGACTGGGAGAGTCAGAGCCTATTCTGCTCCTCAGCGCAGTAATTGGTTGGTCATGTCAGGGAGACAGTGCGAAATTGACGACTAACAGAAAATTCCTCCCTCCTGTTGTGATCATTCGCCACTGTTGAATATTAAAAATGACACATTAAAGAACATTACCTTGAAGCACTTGACTAAAACCAATGTGAGTCCATTTTAATGGCACACTGCTCGCTCATCAGAGCCAATACTTGATGGGTATTATTATGAATTAGCTGCGCGTGCATAACGGCGGGGCGGGGAGTGATAGAGGGATTCCTGTCTTTGGAAATGGAATTCACAACCTTCCCTTAGCTGTATTAAGGTTCTGTCTTACTACAGTATGATAAAGATATTCATATGTCTGGCAACCAGAGGATGTGACTGCCATCTTATGCTTATTGATTTTTACTCTAAATTATTTACTGGTTTTAATACAAGGGTACAGTAGGTACTGCTCTGGCGATAGAATGGTACAATCATGTCAAGGGCAGCATAATCCATACTTTTTCGCATCTAGCATTTGCTAAAGCATGGCGGTCTTAAAGCCCCTTGGGGCAAATTTGTGATCTGTGATACTGGGCTGTATAAATCAAATTGACTTGACGGTCTGCAGAGGTGAGAGCGATGCAGAAGTCAGTGCAGCTGGCGGGGCAGGTTGAGAGCGTCTTGCTAAGCAGCACCGTGTTTTTTTAATTATATATGAGGCTGAACTCACGCTGACGGAGAGGAAGTGCTGAAGAGTGAGGCCTCGGTGGCACACGAACACAGGGTGATTGACCAAGTCACTAGAAAGGTCCGGGCCCTCACATCTGAGTGGGCACTGACCCACTACACTGCCAGGAGCCCTTGAGAGACGGAGCAAGGAGAAGGTGGGGTGCCCTGTACATCCACAACCCTCCCAAGTGGGGTGGAATTTCTGTCCGCATCAATTATTCAAGAGCCATCTTAGATAACACTCACGGGGAGGATGGATGAGGTCTATTTCTGTATGGTACTTCATAAAGATGAAGACAGGAGACATTTTTTATTTTGTGCACCGTGCTCCAGACACCGGATAACCAGTACTCTCCTCCCTGCAACTAAAGTAAAACTGAAGTGTCTTTGAAAAATGCTTTTAACGCACTCCACACTCTTTCCTCTTTTGCTGGCATTCCAAGATGTCAGCAATTGCAGAGGAAGGACACACATGTTTCCTGCATCCTATAGGGAACGTTATGTACAGTAGGTGTTGCCAAGAGGGTCTTCTTACAAAGGTGACAAAAGCCATGTAAAAACTGTCCGTCGCTATGTCCTCACACTGTACCCTCTCAATCCTCCTCATCTTTTGTGTTTAGGGACTGCAGGATGGTCTCCACGAGTGTAATTTTCTTTTTATGAGTAACTGCACGTATGCTACAGTAGGAATACTCTTCTTGCAGTCATGTAGCAGTCAATGTTTTCCTGGCACCATTGGAAGTACATGTCACAATGCACAACAGTGTATCACGTCTTAGCTGCAAGTGCAAGAGATTTGAAGCTTCCAGCCAATAAGGGGTCACTTCATTAGCAAGGGTTTACTAAATATTGAAAACAGTATTAGTAAGCGTTATGACTGTGACACATCGGCAGGTCAGATGTATACATGGACTGTTAGATGATGCATCAGAGACAGCTTTGATATTGCTGGCATGTACAAGGAAAGAGGATGAAAAAATATAAATAACAACAGTTTCTTCATTTTTCCTATGAATGTCTGTCTATAAAATATCCCTTTTATAATGATAGTTGCATTTGCGGGATGCGATCTAGACACAAAAAGAGAATGATTGGAAGTCAAGTGGTGTTATTTGGTAAATTCACAGGTTTGGAAGCATGCATCCCCAGGAGAAGCATAAATGTTTAATGTTTTCCCACATGCAGTTTATCAAACATATATATATATATTATACATGCTCCAATAATGCCATCTCCAATGTAAGTGGTGTATTGGAAATTCCAAAGATTCCCGGGGCTATTAAAGTTTGTGCATTACTTGTGACATACGAAGGTTGCACCTGAGCAGATTCTGGACGTTGTGGAAGCTTATTATTGTGTTTCTGCTACTCGATAACAGGTATTTGATGTTGGCTACAGCCTAGAATATTTTCCGTCAATGCAACAACAATGAGTTTGCCTATGTTTTAAGTGATTTTATCAGCATAGTTACTCACAACTATTCTAGGGCTTTCTAGTAATACCTGTGAATAGCGCAAAAATATTATCAATGTCTGATCTCTCATGTTTTATTTAGCCACAAATGTAGTTTTGTATTCCTGATTCAAACACCTTATTTAATTAATGCTGTGCTGTGAACATAGCCAATGTAAACTGTTAAAAGTAAAAAAAAAAAAAAGAAGCATTTTATGAATTATTAAGGATTATTACTTTATCGAACATTAACTCTGCCAACTATTTGTTAAGCCAATTTTGCATTCCTTATTAAGCGTTGTGTTTACAATCCAATCTAATTACATCTATCTAATTAGAACTTCTAACAAATAGGCTGTGGGACGGTCTTAAATGAGGCTCATTTTTCTGCACAGTTAAAGCTGTTGAGGGACATAACAAATAAAAACTTCCATGTAAAAACTTACTCCAGTGGTTAGATATCAGACTTCTTGGTAGTGGACTTCTTGTTATAGTTATTCTTGTAACATTAATTGTGCAGAAATAGGTAGTTAATAGTTTTTAAAGTGAATATTTGGCACCATTGGCATGATTTATTTTGCTTTGTGTGCATAAATAGACACTCTTGCATGTGCATTCATGCTTCACGTTGATGCCTGATATCTGTGTTTTCACAGAGGGCCATGCCTACATGTCAAAGGTTCTCAGACATTCGATTGTGACAGAATATCCTTCGGCTCGCGTACAGTTATTTCTGTCACACTGTCGGCTCGTTGTGGTCTCAGTCCCGAGCACCGACTGTGATGCAGCGCAGAAACACGGGGGATGTATACTGGGGTCATATGTCACCTGGGCTGGTCCCTGGTGAACATGGTTCTACTACGCTGGTCCTGTCAGTCAGATAGCCAGTCAGTCAGTTTTAGGAAAAAGGCCGGGGGGGAGGATAGAGAGAGAGTGTGGAGGCCAGGACTGAAACTGCAGTGAGACAAGTATTCCCTCCAGTCAATCACCATCCACAGAACCGCTCAAATGATGCAGGTTCTCTCAAGAGGCCTGCAGGGTGGAGTTGGGTGAGGGAGGACCTAATGTCACACTCGCTACGCTGAATTTCGGTTCCTGTCAATTATCATAAGAGACATGATGGCTTAGAATCCTGCTGCTGAACTCTGTAGGGTGCTCAGAGACGCCCATATTACTGGTGTAAATAAAACAAGCATCACTGGGACTCCGTGGAAGGTGTTAATCCCTGACTAATAAACTCTGCCTCCGCCGGAAGCTTCCCTGTTGCATCCCTGGACATTTCCACCTGTGTGTGTGTGTGTGTGTGTGTGTGTGTGTGTGTGTGTGTGTGTGTGTGTGTGTGTGTGTGTGTGTGTGTGTGTGTGCGTGTGGTAGGGGATTCAGAAAGAGAGGGACAGGCTCCACTCTCCCGTCCCTCAGCCTGACAGGCAGAACTCAGCCACACAATTTCACGGTCTGTGGGCAGTACACACCATTGCTTTCCCATCCCTGAGACCCACAGAGTGAGTGTGTGTGTGTGTGTGTGTGTGTGTGTGTGTGTGTGTGTGTGTGTGTGTGTGTGTGTGTGTGTGTGTGTGTGTGTGTGTGTGTGTGTGTGTGTGTGCGTGTGCGCGTGCATGTGTTAGCCTGTGCATATTAACATGCAGACACACACACCTCCTCAGCTATTAATACCAAGGAAAAGAAGAAATCAAATATTAATCCTTCAACACCCACCTGGAATTGAAAAAAAAGAGTGGACTTACCATTTTGTTATTGATTTCATGAAAATGAATTTCACAGACTTTCTCTACGATGTCTTCACTCTCAAAAGTTATGAAGCCAAATCCTACAGCGGAGAGAGAAACAGAGAAGGGAGTTGGGGGGGGGGGGGGGACAAAAGGGGGAGAGAATGGGGTTAGTGGAGAGCCTTAACAAAACTTCAGGAACTCAAAAAGAAAAAAATGCACCGCAAGAAGAAATATTATCACGAGCCAGATCCAGAAACTATGCGGGGACATCTGTGGAGATTGGCTCGGGCATGGAAGAGAACAAGTGAACACGACAGACATTGTCCTCTTTAAATCAGGAATATGATGAAATCTGCCACATTATTAAGGGCACTCGAGGACCTCTTGTACAAAGAGAAGATGGAAAAACAGCACAAAGCTCATTTAATGAGATTCAGGGAGCTAGGGCCCGGCATCTGAATTTCATTAAATGCATTTTGTGTTCTTTTTATTGAAATCTCACTGTATAACAAGCCCTCGTTTTTATGTTAATGCAGGGCCTTAGAAAGAATGCGTCGTTGACAGTGGGATTTTCATGCCATATTTATAGGATAAAAGCTTAACCCCTCCTTTTTACACAAAGACAGAGAGGCTCGATGGTTTCAGACTTTTGAACACAAGTGGATTGCAATGCTCTCCTCTGTGTTGTGATGGTGATGCACAAAGCAATCTAGCTTCTCTATAGCCGGGGTTGAAAGGGAAACTGATATTCTATTACTTTTGCAAAAGAAGGAAACGGCAACAAAAGAGGAACAGTTAGTGAATAAAGCAGCAAGTGGGACTGAAAGGAGATGAGTTTCTTTTCAAAATGGCAAACACCCCACGATGAAATAAAATCACTTCAGATAGGGCTTAAACCGCCGTCACTGCAGACAGCATCACACTCAACAGACAGCACCGTCAATTTATCGTCACGTCGTCAGATCATACAATAAATAAACCTACAGAATGTGAGAAGGTACAGATACACTAAAGACAACAATACAAAAATCACTTGTTGATCGAGCTGACAATGGTGAATATTTGCCTTTTCATAAAACAAATCCATGTGTTCATCCTCTTCACCACAGGACAAATTTCAAGGTCAGAGACTCGAGGGAGAGCTTTTTCAGAGCAAAGTATTGTGCACATGTGCACACATTCACTAACCATCCATACTGTGTACTAGCAGGGTGTACAAACAAAAGAGATTTGTCAGCCGTCACAGATTTTGATGTACCGTTTACAAGCAACATCATCCATTAATCTGGAAATTTGGTTCTCATTTTCATCAATTGTTTTTATAACGTTATATATACCCAATGATGTTCAATGATGTAAAAACAGACAAAGCCAGAAAATATGAGGCAGGCAGAAAACTATGACATTACTTAAACCATTACTCTTACGTTTCTTTTGAATTTTCTAATGGATTTTTACGATATTAACTAAATGATTTATTTACTTATCATTGCAGCTCTAGTTGACACTCACGTGGTTTTTCTTTAATATCCCTGGCTGCATTACACCATTGCAGGCTATGTTGGATTGCTTTATGGCAGTATTGGATTCCTAGGATTTTAAATCAATGTGAGTAAATACCTTATTTCTCAAGTATTTTACTCACTAGATAAACCAATTCCCATTTGGATAGTTTATACATGAAAGCTTTACTAAACTGACCATATCATACCGATATCACAGTATTAAATCACATATGTCACATTAACTTTACCTTATATTTCACCCATATTACCCACTCCTACTGTATGCATGTTGTTCGGGACATATTTAGCACCTTAAGTAACAAACCCAAGCAGAAAGCGGCAAAATGAAGTGTGTGTACTATGATACATTAGTGTCCTAAGTAGCTTATCCTATAAACTCATCAGATCCAGAAAAACACAGCTGTCTTTGTCAGGGGCTGCTGCTTACAAGCCAGTGTATCGCAAACACCGCCATCCAGAGTTTTGTCATAAAGTCTTTATCTCTCACTGGCATTTTTTTCTTTTCTGCTCCTCCTCCAGCTCCTCCTCCACAAATAACAAAAGATCCTCCTGAAGCCCCGCTCCCGCTACAGACAGGAGCTAGAACATATCAAAGCCAGCCTTGTCAAAAGAAGGGCTGGAAACCTAATGTGTGAGCTGATTAAACATGGACAACATCGAATCTAATGAGATCTTATGAGACAGAATATAAATTTACACTGAGATATCTCAACACTGAGCTGCGACACACACACACACACACACCACCACACACACACACACACACACACACGCACCTACACACACACGCACGCACGCACCTACACACACACACACACACACACACACACGGTGGGGGGGCAGGCAGAACGGGGGAGGTGGGCTGCACCCCCTTCTCGCTCACCCCACCTTCATGCCAGCGCGAGGAGCACTTTTGACAACCAACAAATCAACCGCCAGGAGTAATTTGTCACGGAGGAGTGTAGGTAGGGGGAGTCGGGGTGGAGGGGGTGGGGACTGGAAAGGGAAAGAGAAAAAAGGTGGAGATGAAATGAGGGGAGGGGAAAGACAGAAAAAAGTGACAAGGAAAGGGGTTAACACACATGGCCCCTGTCGCCACACTCCTTCCTGCCGCCACAGGCAGCTCCTCCATCAACTGACAGGACATTTTCCACTGCACCATTATATCCACTGGGGTCAGGGCCGAGCCACACCACCACGGCTACCACCAGCAGGGCCCCTCCACCCATGACTGGATCTGTTTAAATGAACAAAAAGACTATTTTTGCTCTGGTGTAGAAGACTACTTTTGCAATGTGTCCTGTACACGTACACACAAAGAACAACACAACAAACATCCTTATTTTTCCTCTCTCATTGGCTCAACACACTCCTTCTTGGTCAGTCCCCTGTGGACCGTCTGAACTTCTGGCCCCCGCTATTACAGCGCAGTCCTTTGCTCTACTATCCTATTTTACAGACCTTACAGACAATTACAGGCCACAGACTAGCGGCTACAGACACATTCCTCACCCCCGTCCTCCTTCTGCGGGGTGTCGGCAGAGCGAGATGGTCCTCATGCATCTGGGCCCCTCACTTCAAACCGTCCGCACATGGCAGGAGGCTGACCTCAACGAGACTATTAAAGACTGTCAGCGCTGACAGACACAAGGAGAGAGGTGTCAATGCGCTCGTGCTGAAGACCCTTCCCACACACCCACACACACACACTCAGCTTTAACAATACCCTGTAAATGGAACAACATGGATTTTTTTGGGTAGGCAGGCTGATAATAGGTGTTGTGTGGCTACTGGCTGAGGCCTCTTGGCCGCACTCGCTCACACTTATTAGCCAGAACCGGGCTCGGCACTCATCTCATCGCTCCGCAGAATCGACGGGGAGCCTACTTTCACGGCCCTTTACCACCTTCATCATACTCTGTCTTTATTTCACACTCATTCCAGGTTTCTCTGCTTCTGTTGCTCAAATGCATTTCACCCGCATCCCCCCCTACACCATCCATCCCTTCACTCACCCAGGCCCCTCCCAACCTGGGCAAAAAGCTGATTCTGCCAGGAGCAGATAATGGAGGAGTTTGCAAATTGATGCAGCAAAGTTGACTTTGACTTGAAAAGTGGCGTTGCAGCTTTAAATTAAGTTTTAAACTTAACAGGATTCTCTAATGTGTTCAGACCCCAAAATGTGAAGTGGGTTTAAATGCTCCTCTTACGTTTTTCCCTTTTGATGCCTGACGTGACTTCCATCTGCACAGCACAGATATTCTCAAAAAATATGACAGTAAATTAAAAAGAAATTCTAACTTAGCCTCCTTACTTAGTCTTTTAAAAATATGAGCTAGTAGAAGTGGTTGTGGGAGGAGTATTGCTATCAGTAGTAGTGTTCGTTATTGTTGTAAAGGTCTGATAAGCCTGTGTGAGCATGAACACGAGGCAGAGTTAAGGGGGCTATAAATTTACAGCTGCTGCAGAAGCAGGCATCCCCCAACTCCCTAATGACTGCAGCTAAATATACCGCCATAAGTACATGAGAGCGGATGTAAAGCACATATGTACTATCAGTGCAGACCTGGAGCCCATTACCTCCACCTTTCTACGTTCATTTAAGGTTTGAACTGAATTTAAAAAAGTGTGTCTAGAGACTTTCCTTGCCGACACTGATTGGACCTCACTATCACTATTCATGTGACATCTTATACATATATACATACAAGCACACACACACACGCATATTCTACAGCTCCATCAATTCGGTAAATAAACACAAGCTATGACATGAAATGCCTCATTCATCCAAGCATATATGACAATGACTGCTGTAATGCATTATTTGAGTTGATGCAGCCTCTTACATAGCCTCTTGTATATCCAATGATTTGACAATAGGGCTGTATGTAACTGCTGAATTAAAACTGCATCCGATGAGAGCAGCCTTATTCTGAGCTGCTGAATACTGGCGCCTTAAACACACTAAGGAAGTGGGGCAACCTGGAGGAAGTGTCAGACGTGTCCTCTGGGACGCAGCAGGAAGGCAATGAACCCCCCCTATGGGTATTGCACATGCATAAACACACACACGCACGCACACACACACACACACACACGCACACACACACACACACACACTAGGTCATCGGTGTGACCCACCTGCAGCAACAACTCCTCCTCCTATACACCCCCTTCTGAACCGGTTATCCTGCCTTAATTATGCATGGTCCAACCTTCATCCATCCAATCAGGAGTGAGTCTACAGAGAGCTATTGCACTGCCTGACTGCCTGCGTGCACCCAGCCTCCAAGCCCCATCTTCTTGTAATGCAGAGAAGCAGACAGAGGCAGTCCGAACACCCACGGCACAGTTAGAGGCCTTTGATCAGTATTTCCGTCTGCTATTACTAGAGACCCAGAGCCCCGGGCGTTAATCCCCTGTTTAATACAGTTAACGGCATGAACTCTCTAACAGCACAGGGCTCTTATAGTAAAGGAAAGAGAATAGAGGAAGAGCACATTTGTGAAAATGCTTGCCTCGTTAAATGAACTGTGCTTGAAATTTATATGGGACATTAGAAATGTATTAGTAAAACAAACCTCCTGTAAAAACTACACTGAAGTATCAGTATTGATATACTAATGCTGATTAGTATTAAGGAAGTTGGGGGTTAGAAAGTCTTTCAAATTTGATTCAAATTCAGTTTGTGAAAAATGGTGTAATGATTAAGGCCAAAATCGTCTATCATTATATAGGTTATTTCATATCTCGCCGACGATATATTTCATGATGTAGCATGTTTCTCTGTAATTTAAGAAATAAATATTCCATAGGAAATAACCACATTCTCTCCTGTGTAATTAAAATAGTAAGTGTTTTCTCATGTAATTAAGGAATAAAGTGCAAAATAATCAGATTTTCTGAGACATTTGAGTTAGTATGTGCTTGTCATTTAAGACAATTAATAATCACATTGAAATATCACGCACCACTTGTGATAATCAACAGACTGAAAGAGGATGATGCATAATTGTTATCAGAAAAAACAAATAAATGGAAGGAAAGGAGTCTTCTGTCTTAACAGAAATAACAGAGCTTCAGCTGAGGTCTGTAGTCTTGAGAGAAGTGGTGTTGTCCTCCTTATTGGATTTATAATATAATCTGTGTTTATGTTTGACATTGAATTGACAAAAAAAAAATGCATGTTTTGTTTTTCATTGGTTAATATAGAGACAAACACACAGAGACAGAGAGATGAACAAATAAATGTGACTGCTTTGACGTGTGTGAGTGCGTAGGGGGAACTGAAGATGGACGATGTAAAATTAATCACTGAAGTGTACAGTACAGTGAGCCATGAGTGCGGTTTCAGACAAGACAACATTCGGAAGATAAGACCTGTTGTGTTGTTGGTTTAGCTGCACGATCACAACATAAATATATTCTGTTGTTTTTTTCCCCTTGATGCATTTGCCCTCCTTGTATTGCATTATGTTCAGGGATATGCTTGGCTAGAGCAGGTAAGCCATGGACAGATAGCAATAAGCGGTAGAGGAAACACTAACTGTCTTGTCAATGACCGCTTGCAGGAAATAAACTGTTTGATTTTTTTACTTTTTATCCTTTCAAAATGTTTTCATCAGAGAACAGCCTAAATAAAAAGAGTATAAGAAATCAAACAATGCCCATAACATGTATCTCTTTGAAGTGGCCCCTGACATTGATTAACACCAGGATGGATTAACACAAGTGAGAAAGGCTTTACAGCTAATAAACAGCTACTATACTTCCTATGGCTAAATTAGAACAAGTGAAAGACTGAAGTTCCATGTTTTGTAGCAATATTAATCCACAAAATACATTTTAACAAACTGAACAGATGTATTTGTAAAAAGGGACCGGAAACTACAAAAAGCATTTTCATGTATGATGTAATTCTCCAGGTGAGTAATAATACAAAGCATAGATCAGGGCCATATTGAGTAATGTTATTGAACGCTGCCTTGAGCATTCTATTTACTCCACTATAAGTGTCTGACTCATCTGCTGAAGCCCCGTTAGCCTTAATATTAATCAAATGAGCCATCAGTGTTAGCTAGCTGTGTCTCCACACTATAATGTAGTGTAACAGCCAGAGTGCTCGACAGATGTTGTTGTTGTAAAAAGAGCACTTTCTAATGGGAAGTGGGTAGGTTTAGTATGTTGAGGAGAATGTATTTTATTTGGAACAATAAAACACTCTGTGTAGGTGTACAAATGCAATGGCCCCCTTGGGACTTCACCAACGCTAATCTGTCTATGGACTCGGTCTGCACACTGTTCAGTATGTCAACCCTCAATTTGACCAAAACATAAAAGGTGATGATTATGTGAAGGTGGCTGTCCGCGCAGGCATCAGGCGGTAGAAGAACTGGCTAAGAATCTCGCCACAATTACTAAATATTGTGTTTTAGTTTGTTTAGCAGCAGCTCTGAGGCTTTTAAAAGCTGGATCTTATTTGCTGGGACAACAGTTTAAAGGACATCTCATTACAGATAATCAGAAATGTCACAGAGGAGCCTTGACATTTGGCCATCTCTTCAGAAATTCTGGTCTATCAATTAAATATCTGAATTCATCTTGATTTCTGCAAACTCGTGATAGAAAATAGGATCTCCAACATTGAAAAACAGGCTATGGAACAGAAAAAATAAGTCAATCTTTTCAACTTTTTTAATTGAAAAAAATGATGCAACTGTGAATAGTTTTGATGTGAAATATCGCAGGTGAGTGTTTTAATGTGGTTTATTTGACTTGCCCCCAGATCGTAAGGTCCTTTAGCCGGGGCCACCCCTATATATTACTATATCAGGGTGTACATACAGAATACTACATAGTACTCTTTACATCTACCCACCTACTGTAAAACCAGGACTTGAGACTTGCAAAACTGTACGGATGGATCTACTGTATGCTTTTTATTAAATGTTTAACAACCATATGCCTGCTTCCTCTGCGTTTTTCTGCAGAGCAACCGGGCTTAGCGTGCCTGCTGAGGGAAACTAGTTTGTCTGTGCCTCTATGTAGGTCAGCTTTCAGAGTTGGCCATCAATTTCTACTGTCCTACTTTAGGAGACACCCTGTCTCCATACAAACAGGGGGGCACACATTTGTATTACATGTGACTACTGTAACCTGGACTTGTACCATGATGTCATTGTTTTGAATTATGCTCTAATTACAGACATCTATTTGAACGTTAAGCAATAATTGTCTAACATTATCACTAGCTATAACTTCAGCGCAGGTTGGTCCACACACATCTGGGCTGTCAATACAGCACATGCCCATTTGTAGCTGGGCCAGAAGTAAAAGGCAAACTGTGTCAACAGCAGCACAGAAGGTGCACTTGTGAAATGAATCCAGCTCTCTCCACCTCTTTATTGCACTTTGAAACACCCTCTTACTCAAGAAAGACCCTCATTAGTGCCAAACAATATAGCCATAAGTGTGAATTTCGCTCCTTCTATATGATCACAAGGCTGCTCTAGCAACAATTGAATGGAAGCAATTATCCATGGAGAAGGTGACTAACTACCCCTTTACTCCCTGACAGCAGTCTAAAAGCGGTAAGCCATTAAGAGCTAAAAAAAGGGGGCACTTGATGAAGAATTCAAAGCAGTCTCAGAGAAAAGGAGTTATCTTTTGATAAATATGAAGAATAAAGTTTGGATAATTTTGAAACTGCACACTTGTTGAGGTACAGATAACAGGGACTTCACTGGAATTAAAAGAAGCATGACAAAACAAGTATCTGATTATCAGCAGAGGAAATGTGCCAAGGACGTTTAGCCGTTTCACCCAAAGGTTGGCTGCCACAGAGCCGAGCGTGTTCATAAGTGCCTATCTGTGTCATCAGATCGAGGAAAATCAGCCCGCAGGTCAAACATGACAAAGACCCTCTGTCCGTTTGTAAAGCAGCCGCAGCTCAGGACCTTTTTTTGAATATCATTCTCCATGTGTCTGCTTTAAACTGTACAAAAATGCAGTGGTAGAACTGGAAGTTAAGTAATTTGATATTCTATTCTTTAAATAAAAGATGAATATGTTTTATAAATATATCTTCTATAAATAAAGATTTTTATCATTAGAAATAATTTAAAAGTAACAGTATAGCTTTGCACAATTGTTCCATTACAAGTAGAAATACTCCAAACCCAAAAGTATGTAATTAGAAGAAACACGCTCTGTAGTATCAAGCGGTTATTATAAAGAATTATGGCCTGTTTTAGAGTATTACAATGTCACTTATGCATTTATGGGTAAGCAGCATTTAATGCTACATCTGGTCCAGATGAAGTTTAACTTGTCGAATATAAAAAAAACACAAATAAGACAAGTCACAGCAGACAACATATGGAAGGCGTACTGCCAACAGTAGTAACACTGACACACTAACATATATACGAGGACGTTAGTGTAACTCAGGAGCCCAACTAGCCGAGGGCCATCAGTAATGACTAAGTGGGGCAAGGCAAAAATAATAGAACAGCTAAAACATTGTGGGAAGTTCATGACATCATTTAACAATAATGCAGCCTTTAAACCGGGAAAAGGACAACACTTTTGCCATATTACTAGTCTCATATCACTTTATTGTTATAACATCGTTGTATTGCACAGCCCTAGCCTAGCCACTAAATACAAAAAACTAAGTATTTTATTCAATCTAGCAATTAATACATAAAATGGTGGCCAAAAGTGATGAAGCTGAAAAATTGGACAACAAAGTAAATTGTAACCAAGTAACTAGTACTAGCCATTACATAAATATACAGGAGCAATTTGAAAACCATGTTCCTCTGGAATGTTGCGTATATGTACATGTATGTAGTTCTAGTACAATTTAGTATTTCCTGATCTGGAGAAGCCAGTTTAGAAACTCCTCGCCATTTGGAGAGCCTTTTTTTTGTCATTGCACTACTGTGATTGCTAAAGCTGTTTCAAAATCTGACAAGTAGCATCACTGGCTGGAAGGTTCATGATTAATCACAATATATTCAGTTTCATATTCCACTTCACCAAGTGATAGCACATTCATGAACATAATGGACTTGGATGGATCCTCATTATCCTTGAACACATGACCTAACTGAGACTAGAGCCCCCTTGTGTTTTTTACGCCTGTGAAAACATGCTCATTGAATTCCATGTAGCCCAGCAATGTCAAACATTGGTCCCTGATATGTGCATTCTGACTGGGATGTTGGGCTCTAGAAACACATGTTGGTTAATGCAGAGCTCAACACTGACACTCTAACAAAAACACACTATTATTGCAGTCCGTGGCAATTAGGTCATGAGAACACTTGGTCGGGTTCCCAATAAGCTCGGCCCATTTGGGAAAAGAAAAACTGCTCTCTTGTTCTCTCGCTTTCTCTCTGTGTGACTTCCTTCCTCTCTCTATATTTATAATATCTCACTATAAACCTTCTCTTGGCGCTCAGTGTGTGGATAATGATTGGGTTAGCTGCACCCTGAGGATCCACCATACAACATTAGACCAACATCGTCCTCCAGTAACATCCAAGGAACAGCACAGAGGTTGCTGTTTCCATGGAATTGCTGCACTAGAACAGCAATTACATAAAAACCTGTAAAGTATACTTTAGTACTTTAGCTGGCTTTGGAGCACTTTCTGTTTTGGTAGCACTTCCTATGATGCCCATGCATTATAAACATATGTATGTGTTATAATCTGTTTATAGCACTGTATAAAGCAAAGTGAAAAAAATATTGTTAAATCCAAGCAAAAACAACACAAAAAAAAGGAATATAGCTTATTTGGACTTTACTTAAAGCAAACAATGGCCACTTAGTGGTAGAGTAACTTTAAGTCATAATGCATTATAGAAGAGATTGTAATAAACTATACAAATACTTTTATTGTATTACAACTATGGGAATTATAATGCACTATGATTCTTGCAAAACAAAAATAGGTCAGTGAGTGACCAGCAATTCTGAAGAATTATGACCCTTGACCTTATAAACATTATAAAATACTTTCTAAAGCATTCTGATTGTTATATAGCATTATAAATATGTATGAGTGGGCGTAATGGAAAGTGGTAGTGTCATTTTCATTTTCATTAATTTTGTTAATGATTAATAAACAAGGTTTTCAACCGTCCAAAAGTGTGGATCCGATACAAAACACATTATTTTTGTGTTCTCAGTAAATTAAAATTACCCTCCTCTCATCTATGTTTAATTTCTCAACGTGGCATCACTGAAATTTAGTTTGACAGTGTTGTAAAAACAAACAAGGGAAATACCGTGAACCTAACCTAATCAATGAAGGGACCTCTGTCCATGATGAGATGATGGAAAAATTAATGCTCTCTCTCCTCTGGAGTAATCCAATTCCGTTGGTTGATATCCGTAGAACGAGCACACATTCCCACACACATGCACACAAACAGAGACCATGGCCACACGAAGAAAACACACAGAACCACTCAGACAAGGACAGAGCCACTGTTATCCCTCCATCTCTTCATGATGCCACTGTACTTGCCTAAAGACATATTGTATTTTTTAGGACTAAGACAGCAGCACATCTTGAATGTTGAATGAACGCAATGCAAGTAGCTACAGATGGAAGAGGCCATGAGGCAAATACAACCGAGGTTAGGCAAACATAGCTAAAGGTAAGACAACAAGCCAGCCGGACAAGTGGATAGAATATGAGTTACAAAATAGTGAAAAACCAACCTGAACATAATTGCTCAGAACTGATAGAATTTCTTTAGTACAAATGGAGTATGGGGAGTAATGAGATCCAAAGGTTTGAACCACGGGGGGATTCTTCATTCAAGAATGTCAGACTCTTTTGTGCCGAGCAATAGGCCGAGCTTAATAGATGTCTCAATTTCTATCACATACAGTAGCAACCGATGCAGGGAGGAATGTGGTGGGAGGTGGGGGCCGGAGGCTCTCCAAAAAGGGCTTTGAGGCGGCGTGATGAATTTCTTTTGAGGTCTGAAGCAACGTGGGACTTGGAATGAATGAAACAGATATGCACCTTTTGTGTTTTTTGACCTATTGATATAGATATCAATTTCATTAAACTTAATTAGCATTTCTCATTCCTGACGCGAGCCAGGGAATCAGGAAGGGGAATAATAAGTGGCGAGCGGAGGCAGAGAAATGGAAGAGCGGATCGCTCAGAAGTTGGTACATCAGGCACATTTATTTTATTTGGTCTGAATAGAGAAGCCTGACAGGATGTTGTTGGATGCCAACACCTCCCACCAGATCCTCTAAAGGGGAATTCACTCAGGGACTAAAAAGCATTTAATCAAAATAATCCTCTGCAAACAACGAGGCTTTAAAGCACTGAAATACGTGCAAAGGCGGGAGGGGGGGGTTGCAAAGTAAAATTGATTCCAGTGAATTGGGGCTTCTCATCGCCTGTATGGCCAGATTGTTATTACTATTTAAGCACAGGGTATATTTAAAGGCGTGACACTGTAGCAGTTCATCTAAAATGAAGAACACTGATGATGCCACTTTGCGGAGGCCCATTACCATTTAGTAGAGATTGCTTTCACTGAGTGAGCCAAATGCTCAGAGGCGGAACTGCCACTTGTGTTTACTTTACAGATGCTTTTTATGGTCTTACGGTGAAGAAGAGTACTGTTCCCACAGACAGCCTTTCCCCATTCTCCACATGTGCGCACACATACAAGCAACCACACAAGAGCTCAGATCATGACATCATCGACTCATCAGGCGATGCAGGATGATGTCATCCTGATGCTATTGACCCTTGTAATCAAGGCAGGCTTCGCTCGCTTTACAAGCACCCCACTTTCATCAAGCGCGTGTGTCTCTCTCACACACACACACACACACACACACACACACACACACACACACACACACACACACACACACACACACACACACACACACACACACACACACACACACACACACACACACACACACACACACACACACAAAATTAGAGCTGTGAGGTGCTCAAAGTACAGCGGCGTAGTTCAATTGCAGACGGAATCTGTTCACAACATCCAGGCTTGGTTTAATTGCTTACTTGCACTATAATTGGGTATATAATCACACGATAAACTGAACGCGGCGTGGCGTCTTCATAACTTCAGAATATCCTTTCATCACTTCCTTTGGGCAGTGATTAGCATGGATGAGAAAGCTCCACGGACGACCGTAACCGCTGCTTGTTTATGTCTTGGTTGAAGTCATTTATCTCATTGATCGTCTTTTACGTCAGCTCTTCCAAAGGAGCACCTGAGGAAGGGTCAAGATAGGTGATGATCTCCTTATAGCGTACATGCAGAGGCCAGGCTTTAAGAAGTCATGGCTAATCTACTGTCTCTAAATGCTGTGGGAGGCTGCGGAGATGTTCAACATGCAGATGAGACACCTGGACCACCCAGACTGCAGCGTCTCACACACAGCACAACATAACTGTGGCTGCTCCTTGGCTTGGCTTCTGTCATTTTAGCCGACATCGATACTATCCCAGCACTAATCAGTGATTTCATCATGGTTATTTTCAGACTAGTGGAAGGAGAATATCAGTCAAATAACCCTATTCAAAATGTATGGAATTTTACAGTAAATATCTTTAAAGATCGCTTTCTTTTCATACTCTGAGCCAGAAATCTTGTTTAGCAGTTGCATACACCAAACCATCCACGTTCATTCATATCTATAGTGTGAAGGTTTTTATTTGAGGGGTTTGTTCATATATCATTCAGAGCCTGATTTATAGAACATTGTATTCCTTAAAACATGGCCAAAATTGATTTTTTTTTTGTCTGATTTATGGAGTGATGAAAATAGATATTCCCTCTCTAAAAACCTTTGACTGTATATATGTCAATAAATTGAAACATTGAAACATGAATTTTCATCTTGACTCTAACCAGTGTTCATATTTCTGTTGTGGAAATGTATGCAAATTAGGTAGCATTTGACAAGTCAATACCTCATTTTTATATTTGAACACAGCATTTCAGAAAACCTGTAATACAAAGAAATGCTTCTTTTACTGTAAATAATGTAATAACGTTTTATGTATTCCGCTTAAGTTAATGTACATGGTGCTAATTTAAACATTTAAACACTATATACATGTTATTATTGGAAATTACTGACATCTACGTGGAAAGGCAGCCCTCTTGGATACTCCAATTTGATGCTGTCCACCAAAGCATACATATAATATGTGATTTCAGACTAATGGAACATTTGCAAATGCAAAACCAACATAAAAATGCAAGAGAATGTTTTTCGTCATAGGTGTATTCCATGATTATCAACAGTATTTCCATACTCGCTCACTTGAGCCCTTGGTCAACCGCACACATGTTAAGCCACACTCTGGCTCCACTTATGGGACTGAAAAGTCTATGCATCTCTGTTTAGTTCCCCTCTTCCCCCTCTCTCTGAAATTTCCTTTTAACTCAGCCTCTTTGCAGAAGGGGAGCTCATTTCAATCTCAAAGCTGACATCTGTGGGAGCAATGCAAGCTCTAAATGAGTGGATTTAATCCTGTGCAACAACGCTAGAGCACAGGAAGTATTCAGGAGAGAGGGAGCGAGCTAGACAAGAAAAATTAGGAGGAAAAGGAGAAACTTGACAAAAATAAAATATAAAGGATTTTGTGACCTCCACTCATATCTTTCAATCTAAAGCGAGGCAACTGTTAGCCCATACAGGAGTGGAGAGGACAGACGAGGTAAAGGACAGAAGAGAAGCTTTACCAGATAGGTGTTAGGCATGTTATTCATGCAGAGAAACAGATGAGGTATTGGCGAGGGCTTCAAAGTGGAGGATGGCTCCACATCCTCCATGGCCTTCTCTTCTGGCTGGGCTTTCTGTATTTGGCCTTTGAGTAAGGGGCTGATCAATCCCCCAGCATGTTGCCAGGCTGTGGACCCCCCATTACCAAGAGGCTGCTCTTTGAACAAACCCTGCCAGGGGTCACTCTCCCTGCGCTTCATCATCTTAAAAGGTCAGACACAACAAATGGCATGGAAGACAGTTCCGTCCCTGGCCGTGAACCCAGAGCTGACCACTAAGAGCATTTGCAGTCAGGGCAGCTAGCAAAGGGGGCTGCCATTGTCAGAGTTGACTGGACAATTGGTCATTTCCATCCAAAGGTTGCCTACATTTTAGACAAAATTTACAGGCGGGTATTTAGATGATGGTTTGGCTCGTATGACGGCCCGACCTGCAGTCTGTACAAACGAATCAAGGCCAAAGAAAAATTAAACTTCTACTGCTGCCTGTCATGCTAGCAATGTTTATATTTCAATGACATTATTCATTGTAAGCATAAATATTAACCACAATACTAATTCATTTCAATTGGATTTGCTTTGCCATTCTTTTTAAGCTACCGCTAAAGAAATTCAACACTTCCTGCAGCTGCTTGCAACCGGGATTGAACAGAGAGGCTTCTTTCAAAAAATCTGTGAAACAGATTTATTAAAGCAGGGGAAATTGGAAATAAAGCCTGCCCCCCTGTAATAATGGTCTGCACTCCCTGCAGTTGAGCTAAATCAACCACTATTTGTACATTTATGAAAAATAATTAAGGGAGGGCCAGTCAATTTTTTGTGACTCTGGTGCAGCATGGCTTTTTATTGCTGCTTCCCACCTAAAATGAAATGTTGTACAAATTAATTAATTTCTCTCCTCTGTCCACGCGCACATAGTGCGCAGTGGGTTTTCAGGCACTTTGAGTGGAATTCAAATGAGAAGTGGCAGATGCAAATGTCTTAATGTCATTAATTATGCAAAGAAATAAAAATAAAAATACAACTACCGCCTTGTGGTTGTATGCCTCTGCCAACCAGACATGGTGCAGTTTAAATCCATGCCTGTCCAAAATGACATCACTTCATCATATAATCCTATTAGACATCTGTGTGAAATTGTCATAATTGGCATATGAATTCTTGAGTTATGGTCAAAAATGTGTTTTGTCACAGGTCACAGTGAACTTGACCTTTGACCACCACCAAGCAAGGCATATCACATGATAAACAATAATTTCTCGTATTCTCATTTGGTATTTATGTGCTAATTTAAATTAGGGGAACAGAGAAAACAGAATAAATAAAAAGTAAAATGTAATTAAGGAGACTGACCATGAGTACCGGTCAGGACAGACGCAAAGACAGACGATGCACAAGTCACTGAATACTTCTGATATTATAAGAAGTGTAGAAAAGGTTTTTTGAATATATCTCCAGGCACCCTCATACCTTATGCACGAACAAAATACTTTAAAAAAGAAACTAAATATGCATGAAGAAAGCAATCTGCGGGGGAAGAGATAAAATCACTGGAGTATTCATCTGGACTTGCACCTGCACCTTTTCAGTGAAGACTGTTTGCTTAAAATTCCAATTTGATGAAATGATTGTGCACACCTGATCTCTGCCACTCAAAGCAGAGATCAGGTGTGCACTGAGCCATTTACATACTTAAGCCATGAAGTTGTTCCTTTGAAAAACAAGATGCTCCAAATGGGCCTTTAAAGTGGTAAAAAGAAAAAGAAAAAAAAGCTTGAAAACCGCTAAAGAGATTTCTTGTAGTAATCCTAACTGACAGAAGATAATGGTTTGTTATGGATACAGTATATTAATATCTGAGTTATATTGTCTGACATGGCAAGACAATGGTTGATTTGAAAACAATGAGAAAATGACTCATTTAATTTAAATCTATATCATATACAAGGTTGGTGAAGACTGTATACACTTAAATGGAAGTATTAGTATATTAGTATTACAATCACAGTTACTGTGCACATCTATCTATATCTATATCTATATATCTTGATATATCTATATCTATCTATATTTATATATCTATATAGATACATATCTATATAGATATATGTCCATATATGCCCACATTGCGAAGAGGTCTAATCATCCAAAGTAATTGCAAAGTGAGTGTGGGTGTACCAGAGATGTGTCGGGACTTCACAGCTGCATACAGTACTCACACATGTGTTTTCATTTATTCTGGCTGATTAGACCGCTGATACAGCTGGAGATATGCAGGGCTATGTATGTGAGGTCTGGGACTACTTGTACGAACAAACAAAAAAAACTACGGCACACGTGTATGATGAGGCAACAGGTGCACTAAAACCACGGTCTGGTCTAGAGCTGCTTATCAAACAACGATAACTAGAAGTGCAGGCGGACTTCTCTACAGCTGACATTTCGACTTGTAATAAATAGACCAGCACAGGTGTAAAAAATTATATTAACGATGGCCCAGTTCCATTCAAGTGTCTCAGTAAACCGTGAAAGCAGCCATTATTCATGTCATTATTTGCACCTGTGCTTTTCCTGTTGTTACATGTCAAAATTTATGCTGTGAAAAAAGAATCTAGCAAAGTTTTGCAACTATGGGAGTTTTCCATGCAATACCAACCCCTTTGCCATAAGTGAGTGGGCAGAGTAGCCAGCAGGTGGTTGCTATGAATGGGTAAAGGTCATATCTGAATAAAAACTAATATTTTGAAAAGGTAAAGCAGGATTTTTCGGCTTCATTAAAACCACAAGGACATTGAAGCCTCTTATGATTTGCTGTTAACAGGTTTTTTAAAGCTGTTTAGAAAGTATTACATGTGCTTGGTTAGTTCAAGTTACACAGCTTCCTTTTGCATCTTATTCATTTTAGCCTTTGGCGGTCTGTGTAAAGTAATTTGCAAAACAAATTTCGACAGTGTTTTTAATGATTTGTCAACCTTTAACTGGTTCTAAGTTATGGAACCAAAACTATGTGCAGTCAAACACATATAGGGAGAAAAAGAAGGTGCACAAATGATGAAAATATTGCCTCTCCATTGCTACATAGATCCGCCATGCAGGCTTTGTGTAGCGTAAAATGCCATAAAATCCTCGGTTTCATCAGCTGCCAAGGATGAAAATCTATTGGCAGTGTGCTGCATGAGCTTTGACAAGTTTGGCCATCTAGAAGAGATGTGCGGTGATTATCTGGATAGGGCTACTCTGTCTGTCTGGCTGCCCCAATAAAGCCATGAAGCCAGGATATTTGCCTCTGGCTCCCTGGTCTGAAATGGCCTCTAAAACTGACTTTTGTAACTGCTGCTGCACAGTATAGTGACATTAGACAACTTCTAGCACACGGCCCATAAATAATTTAAACCACTCCTTGTAGTGAAACCAGGCTGGTTTTCCACATTTTCATGTAAGACGGAAACCAATAATCTTGTTGGGGATGGCAGTGGCATGTGTTTGTGTTTTCTCTCAGTGTCTGTGGGAGTGTGTGCCTGTGAAACGGGCATGCATACAAGTGAACGAGACATATCAAGATATGTAATATGACATAATGTCTCCCCTGCTCGAACCCCCAGCTGCTCGCCCACATGCCACAGATCCTGCACCATGTCTAAACAGATGCTCTATCAATAATGCCTGCTTCAGTGCCACACACCTCCCTGGTGGCCAAAATTGAGAAGAGGAGAGTGGATGCGAGAGGGGGAGAAAGGGAGGGAGGGATGGGAATGAGTGAACGAGGCAGTGTTTGGAGGGAGGGCAAGGGGGAAGGAGAACGGGCAAGAGCCCAGGAGCTAGAGTGACTACTGGGAGATGGATTGGCGGCACCAGAAGAAGCCAAAAGACCAGTGAACCTTGGGATGAAGTGTTCTTCTTGTCCCATCTGCTCCAACGAAGGGCATTAGACCAGATATTTTGTGGTATCCGTTATTTTAGCGCGCACAAGTAAACCTTGAGTGGTAACAAGTGGAAGAGGATTCAGATTTGGTCCTTTACAACTCTGGTTCTGGTGTCCATTACTCACACTTGCTCTAAAACGGTAGGCGTAGCCATCTCATAAAAGGCTCAGTCTCTCTCTTCATGCACTCACATATAACACACACACACAAAACACACACTTTACACCGACTTTAAAGCCAACCAGCTTTGACGTTCAGATTGATTTATATCGCTTTCAGAGAGTATGTTGCAGACATCAGTGCTGTGAACAAGTCTTTGGGCTTTAACACTGAACACAGAACAAGCAGTTCAATGAGTTTATTTTATTCTGACCACAGAAAAGTTAAGACGGCATGTGGTGGTCAGCGGTCTTGTGCAGCTGTTCAGTCTTTGCCAAGAAAAACATTTTCTTTTTCCTTTTTTGTTGGTGCTTTGATATTGCCTTTGATAATTTTTTTTTATAGGCTTTTTTATATATATATTTGGAGAAAACAGAGACTGGAGCTTTAAAAGACTGCAGTCATCTATCCTCAATAAACTGATACTTGTTTTACTTGCCAGTGGAACTATTGATGTTCGTGACATAAAATTGTATTGATAGGAAAACAAGAAAAGCAATGAAATCTAATTGTTTTGGTTTGGATAACTCTCCCCAAACAACAAGCCGTGAATGACGCAAGAATAGTATCGCAAAAGCAGATGGAATGACAAACAACAGTAATGAATATGTTTTTTTCTTTTCACAGAGAGAAGACCATTTGGGGCTGTGAGGCTGTCGAAGATGGGGTCCTGAATGAATTCTGTAGGTAGGAACAACATTTTAACATACCCATCAGGCATCTCCACGCGTGTGCGTCTGCACACCATCAGCCAAAACCGCACCACATTAGGTGTAGGTATTAGTTCTTGCATGAGCAACAAAACACATCAACGCTCCTTCTGCACCACCCCTGTTGTCATCATCCATCATAATCTAGCCCTGCCTTCCACTAGCTGTCAAAACTGCTCTGGACAATTCACTTAGACAGTGTCAGCTGAACTGTAATATTTTACCAGCCACTGTAATGAGGACTGGCCTCCAGACTCACGGACACAAACACATGGCTCCCTGCTCACGCCTTGGTGGCCGTATCCATGACTTTGCCACAGTCATTCCAATTTTCCCTTTGCTGGAGGCAATACTACAATCCTAGTGTGGTCAGCCTTTGCCAGCTGGGAACCCAACCTGTCAGCCCGTGCAATATTGTCCTCCGTCTGAGCTCTAACATTATCTCTGCTGCAACCTTGAGCTTTCCCGAGGAAAGAATAATCCTTTTGTGGCTATCTGTAGCCTTCATTAGATAGGTTAAACATACAAGTTACATCCAGACCCACAGTAACTGAGTCTGTTGCCTTTGGAAAGCACCTGAGTTTATGTCTAATTTCTAAAAAAAATGATTTATTCAAGACTTTGTAAGAAAGAAAAGCCCATCACAAGTTACCAAAGCCAGACATGACGTGGTAAAATGGATTGATTTGTCCGAACAGCAGGCCAGTACCAACAACTATTTAATCTACAATGATAAAACACATTCTTTTTTATGGATTTTTGCTCAAATGAAACATTTGTTTAACCGGTTATCAAAATAATAATTCATTTTCCATCAATTGTCAAATCAACACTGCTTTGCTCCTTCACTCAAGTCATGTTAACCATCCGAAATAAATCAAAACTTGAATAACACTATAACTTATTTTATTTGAATGGTAAAACATGCCTGTATCCACTCTGGCATAAGTAAGTACTTCCACAACTAAGTGTGTGGGAGTGCTGATGTATGTGTGTGTGTGTGTGTGTGTGTGTGTGTGTGTGTGTGTGTGTGTGTGTGTGTGTGTGTGTGTGTGTGTGTGTGTGTGTGTGTGTGTGTGTGTGTGTGTGTGTCAGCGAGTCTGTGTGTCCTCAGTAAGCGCCACATCAACAACATTAACTTGGAGGACAAAGGAGGTCAGGGAAAAGCAGTGAGCCACGCGCGTCAAGAAAGTAACAGAAAGTAGACGGAGTAGCAACACACACTATTTTAATTATCCTCTTGTCTAACCTGCCCTCCAATTACAAATAGGGATGTATAATAATCCATCTATTGATGCATGAAAGACAGGACAATAACACAGAAGCTGAACACGGGCAGGATAAGGAGCCGTTTTGAAAAATGAGCTCAGAGGCTCAAACTGAGGTTAAGCTCGCTAAAATAAACAGAATATGTGGGTTCAAATTCAGATTTAGGTGTGTATTTGCATATTTGGTTTGGACTGTAAAATGCTTAAGAGGCAGTGTTTATCACCGTCAGAACCCATAAGATTAAATACATGATTACGTTTATGATAGTGCAGTTAAACGATAAAGACACTGCAGCGTGCGCCGTATTCCACTGAGGGATAGGCATAATGAATATGCTCTGGCTAATTTATGCCAGCTAATTTGTCTACATTTGGTAAATCTTTCTAAGATTGATTTTCTCAGCGAATATAAACTAGACACTCAGTAAACAGCGGTGAGGTTTGCTTTTTTTTCTCCGTCTTTTTTTACATTACGCTGCTTTAAATCCTATGTTCTGCGACAGTTCTCTCTCCATACAGCGTGTCATTTCAGGCAGACTTAATGTGTGGGGATTAACAGGCCGCGCTGCAGACACCTGCCATTTGTCTTCGTCCTGCTCACCGGAATGCTACTTTTACCTGAATACCACGCAATTTTGGGTCTTATTAGAAGTGGCACTATGAAAGGTGCTCACAAAACACAATGAAAAAAAACTGCCACATACTAAAAGTAACGGGGTCTGGTTGGGTGAAAAAAAGGAAGGTAAATAGCCAATTTGGCATTTGGGGCTATAAGCTGCTGAGTGTGAAACACACTTACACATCTGTCGTGTTTGTCCCGCCTCATCTGAGTTTTGACAGTCTCTAACACGCCTTTGTTTAGGTGTCTTGGATAATTCTCTTTTTCATACATCATGTTTTGTGTGTGGGCCAAAAATGTCCACTGGTCCGATCAGCTCCAGAGGCAACATCTAGATACATGCTAGTCCCCAAGTTTTTATGCCAAAGTTATTGTTTGTCCGTGCATGTTCTCCCAACGTTACACTCCCTTGCTCTTACTAGATTGTCTGCAGGCCTACCTGCTGTTTGTCCATGTGTCCACTTATATCATCAATACAATCTCGATGACAGCCATTGTGGGGGGAAGACAGCTATGAATGACCCTATATGTTATGTTGGTCTGATGTTATAATTATGTTACAGAGATTGGTTATTAGCCACAACATGACTTATTCACATTCAATACAGCTTCTTTGTCATTGTCATAACATTTTGGGTTTCCACCATCAGCTACATCCACCCAGCCTAGGCAAGCTGCCAACTCCGTTTTCACTACCACAGTGATCCCTGGCCTCATCTTTCCATACAACAAAATGACTCCACACGGTGAGGAATACAGTGAACACGTGGGAGAAAGAGATCGCTGTATCTGAAATGTACTCAGGTACCCTGCGTTAGATTTCCTTACTCCCAACCTGCCTCTCCTGGATTTGGATCTATCCTCTTTAACTCCACACCGACAACTTTGTATAGTCAAACACAGTCCATCACAAAGACTAAGTGATTATATTTAATCAACGTCTCTCAACTGCTTAACTATTCCCCCCCTCTTGCTCACATGTCAATACAAAGACGTACAGTGAGGGGTGAATGTTTTGGGGCAGGAGAAGACAGCTGAAGACTTAGTGGTCCTTCTCCATCCCTGCAGGCAGTAAAGCAGTCTGCATGGCAGCCCCGTCTCCCAAGACAAGTTAATAAGATGGAGCAGTCCCCGGGGGCAACAGCCGGAGAGCATTATCACTTTGAAGGCAGCCAGAAAAACTGACACATACAAGGGAAGAACTCCCAAAAAGAAGCTATTAATTACCCCTCTCACCAGCCACTGCTAAAAAAAAAGTTCATTTGACAATTTTGAAGACAGGGATTGTTTCGAAATCAGAGATTCCCCTCCCACAATTATTTCTCTATTCATCCACACTTCTCAATTTGCATTTGTTTTCATGATATCTTCCCCTCTTCCTCCGCACACACATTTGACGAGGCAACACTCAAGTCTGAAACCGCGACGACCTGCTGGGCCACACGGCACATAACAGCTCGCGTGAACCACCCAAAGACCACTTCTAGAGTCATGTGGTGTGAGGAATAAATCATGGTGCATAAAACCGAGGGGAGAGAAGTTCCTCCCTGGAGGGCCCACATTCACTTAGAGCTGCTCAACTCAAACACAAGTATCTCCCTGCCATCTAAATGAGCCACACGCGGCCGTGCTAAAGCAAATAAGAGCAAAACTGTCACCTCGCCGAGGAAACATTGATCATTACACAATTTGTTCCCTTTTATTACAGCCATTGTAATTAAAAATAATTGAGTAGCGGGGTGGGCAGGTGCTCCCATCAACAATTTTTTTCACCAATTAGCACTACAATAATATTGCCCTGGATATTGCAGATGATATTATTAGCATTTTGATGGAACACAAGTGCCTGCATGCTTGCACGCCAGAGAACCGTTCTCAAGTGGAATCTTTTCACCAAGATCCACCGGGAAGAGTCACTTCTGGTTTGGCAACAACAGCCTCAGAAACGGAGAGAGAGAGAGAAAGAGAGAGAGGAAGAGAGAGAGAGGGCATGATGTTTCTGTGCTTATTACGTGTTCTGTAGAGCCATGTTTAAGATTTAAAGAAAGACTGCCATGCAGAGCAGAATTTGTCCAGTTTCAAATGTCCCCAACATTACATTTTGGATGCACTTCTAATTACAGATTCATTGTATTGGATATTCTATCCCTGAGCACGAGTTTTTCCAAAAACCAGCTGCTTCGCATCAACATCAGAAGCCCTGTGATGAAACTGTGGATTCAAATCCGTTTGAGTGAAGACAACTAAATTTGGTCCACACAAATCTGACAAATGTGTTTTAACGTCAGGGCTAAGACCTGTGCGTTCTCATAAAGCCAGCTCGTCTGATGTCAGCGGCCTAACAAATTGGTTCTCCGACCACAAGGGAGCATGTGTGTTCGGCGTGTGGTGGTTTACCCCGCACAGAAGAATCAGAATCAAATTTAAAGCATCGAATTTCTGTGATACATCTTGCCAATTTCCTCCAAAGCATCCAAGCTAGATCTGAGGGTTCTCTCTGTGACAAGGATTATCTCGCGAATACCAGAGGGGGAAAGATAACCGACGATTGTTCTGGGTTAAAATGACTTATTTTTTTCTGCGCTTGGTTGCTATGCAAATAGGGTGTAGATGCTAATTTGCAATCCTGACCACTGGTATGTAAACTCTAAGACATAAAAAGGATCTGCCATACTGATTGGGCTGGTATTAATAAGCCTGAAAGTTTTAAATATGAGCAGACGTCAAACAGGAGAACTAGTTTCCAGGTGTTTGGAATTCCATGAAATGATGTGTCGTCTCAAGTGGCTCGAACTATGGCAATCTATCTGGTGTTTGCTTTTTGCTGTCCCGGTTGCAGATGTTTGACCTTTATTGCTTTAAATCAAACAAAGCTTTATGATAAAATGAAAAAAAAGGTAGGCATCAACCTCGTACATTTGATACGTTAACCCTACCTTGATAATTCTGTATTTTTCACGAAGATAGATCCACATGAGCCCAAACATATATATCTTTACAAGAAGAAAAAATCCTATAAGAGATGGGAACCTTTAAAGGACACAGAAAGACAAATATACTGTACTCTACCAATTTATCTTCTTTTCTGCCATTATCAATGCTTTGATTAGGCAAAAAATACATCAACTGACGTTCACGCCAATACACCATTTCACAATCACACTGAATTACCTGTGTGCAAGAGAGAGAAGCGGGGAAGAAGAGAGAAATGGGGCCGGGGAGTGTCAGAGACAAAGACAGAGAGACAGACATAGAGAGGGAGACGGAGACAGAGAGATCAGAGAGCTGGGGACAGGAGAACGGCCAACGATAAATGAATTCCCAAGAGAGGAGGAGGGACACGGAGAAATTACAGAACAAAAGGAGAAGACAGAAATGACATTTCTTAAGGGACTGCTGTGTGGCATTTGTGGGAAGAAAAATGAAATGTGAGGACCAGAGAGAGATGGAAAGGCGGGAGAGGGCATGGGGAGAATGGAATGAGTAAGAGCAAGAAACAAAAGAGAAAGTGTGTGAGAGGTAAGACTAATTTATGAGAAATGAGGCAGGAGTCCATGAGGCTGGCTGCTGCTGCTGTCTGATGGATTGGGTGGTGGTGGTGGGACTAGGTTTTGCAGGTTGGCGTACAGGGAAGAACCAGTGATATGGATCCTTTGATGACACATTTTTAAAACAAAGTGAGCTCTACAGAAATGGCACATGAAAATAAAACTGAAATAATAAAAAAAAAGGTTTCTCTTTGGAGGAGAACATCCCTGGCAGGCAGGCAGGTAGGAAGGTAGAGCAGCAACAGAGGTAAAAGCGAGAAAGAGAAAAGAAGGAAAGAAAAGATAGAGGAGCGCAGGGGAGTAAGCAAAAGAAGAAAAAAAACAAGAAAGATACGTGTGAAGTGGGAGAAGCGGCGAGGAAGAGATGACGAAGATAAAGCGAGATGAGCGACAGCTGCCTTTGATGCAACTGCTCTTCAAACGTGGCAGTTTGGAAAGAGAAAGGGGGATGCGCGCACATCTGGATGCATGTGTGTGCACGTGCACGTGCAGGCGCAACCGTCTGAGTAGTATCTGTTATGATGAAGTTCACATAAGCGTGAAAGGCGGGATTGATGATAAGGCAGCTGCTCATTTGTAGTGCGTGAGGAGTCGGTTCCCACATGCTCCGAGTACACAAACACAGGGAGACACAATCGCTCACACACAGGCAGACAGAAGAGCTGCCTCTGGAGGTATCCAGAGAACACTCGGGGCCCTACAAAATATTCAAGGCTCTCCTCCAGACAGAATCCCCTCCCAAAGCTTGCCGACAGAGGAGCGCGGTGAACCTCCTCCTTCAAACAGCACAGCGTCTTTTTTCCGCCCCAGTCTTACGGCGCGCTCGTACTGTATCAAAGCCGGGGACACACGCTGCCGTGTGAAGTGCCATCAACGTACACGGCGACGCAGGCTTTCTCCTCCTCCTCGCGTTCTCTTCCATGTCTCTCTCTTCCCACCTTTTTCCTCGCACACACGACTTTGAGAGAACAGAGGGGGGACTGGCAGCGGCGATGAAAGGGCGGTGATGAAGGCGCTGCGGTAAAACACACCGTAGACGCCATCCATCTACTGATGGAGAGAGCACATCACACGGGTTGGCTGTCTTTTGAGTTCAGTCCCTCTCAGCAGGAGCCCAATATAGATCAGGCCCCGAAAGTGCACATTTACACGACCACGTGGTTTCGTGTGTGATTGGACTCAAACACATGCCAACAGATGTAGTAACCCTTTCTCTGCAATTACACCGCCAATTCCATGGAGGCAAATAACCCCAAACAACGACTTATAAATCATGTCATCCGGCATGCATTCCTTTGTGACCTTATGAACTATTGATGTGCTGCCATGTCAAGGGTCACCAACAGCTGTGAGGTTTTTGCTGGGAAAAGCTGCATAAGCCAAAAAAAAAAGCAAGTCTAATGATGTCAGACATCATCCCTGACCCCTATAATCTCCCAAATTCAGATCTATTGCAGATGATAATGCATTACGCCCATGCGTATCCGAAGATATATGGTGTTTGGTTGTTTTTTTTTTTGTTGCATAAATATGTGTGTAGTGGCCAATGTCGTGTAAAGAGGGTGGCTGGCTGAGGGCTTGTTCACCGCGGGGCCTCTATCTAGAAATACAGTGAACGGGCCCCTAGGCAGCCACCCATTTTATATCACATTGTACTACACACACGTTCACACGCACTCCCCTTGCATAAATAAGAAAAAATAAAAACACAGCGCACCTACACAGCGGCGCACAGTTAAACACAGAGAGACCGACTTGGAACCTGTCAAGTGCGAACAAACTGATGACAAGACGGCGACAGATGGATTCACTGAGGGGAGACGAGCCACGCATTCAACTCAATTAGCAACGTGCTGCTGCGTGACGCCGATGGGATATGGAATCTCACCATGACTGGCAACCTGTCAATCGAGCAACAGAGCCGCAAAAACAAGCGCCATGCAAGACGCAATGAATTAAATCTAATAAACCAATAAATTCATTAATTTATGAATAAATGGTATGAACCCCGGCGAATGGCAGCTCTGCATCGAGGAACAGAGCATAATGTGACCAGGGAGCCTAAATATCCCAAAGGCACGCGCACACACAAAGAAGAAACTGGAAGCGGGGAAGGAAGAAGAGTAAGGAGGAGGAGGAGGAGGAGGAGGAGAGAGACAGAAAGGAGAGAGAAGAGGGAGAACAATGGCTGCTCCCCTCTTTCTCCCTTGCTCACTCTCTCCTCACGAGCTCTGTTCATACATTATCCTGCCATGGTACCTAATGAGCCAGGCATCTCCACCTTGACACTTACGCTCGGCTAGGCAACCCTTATTACAGTGGGGAGGCACACACACACACACACACACACACACACACACACACACACACACACACACACACACACTCTCAGAGCTGACCATCACAGGTCATCACAGCAGCTGTGTGAAGGGGGGGAGCATAAAAAATAAAATCGCTCGGGATGTAAAGGAGCTTGCCGTATTCAAATGCATCTTCATTTTCTGTCGGAAGAAGTCGTTATATAATGGTCTAAGTGTGTTTGCGTGTCGGTTTCAGACATGTCAAGCTCCTAGTTTACACAAATACATGAAGCAGCCCTGAAGGCTGCTGGTGGATATTGGGACAGACACGGCGTGCCCCCTCTGAGCCGCTGGTTATTACCGATGCTTCATTGTTCGTGACGGCAGACAGAATAGCTCTTTCTTTTTTTCTTGCTTTTTTACGAATACGCGCTTAGAAAAAAAAACAAGTCTATCTTGTCTGGCAACATACCAGTCGGTGCCAGGATGTACCCTGCGGCGCTATGATTGTTTTGGCTGCTTCTGTTTAAAAAGCTTCACTTCAAAAAAGAGCCGCCTACAACAGTTTAAGTGGCAAACCAGCAGGGGTGTTGGGAGGCCAATCAGCTGCAAGTTTAGTAGCAGGGGCTACGCGGTAAAAAAATATGGTCAAATAAACATCAAACTTTAAGACAGCATGCCAGTAGAGTGGAGGCGGGGGGACTGCTCTGAAATTGGGGGATGACTGGAATTACATAAGACACTCAGTTTGACCCTCAGAGCATAAAGAATAAGAACAAAATAAAAATGTAAGAAAGAAACCCCTAGGGTGTTCTTTTACCCCTTTAATCTAAGATTAGACGCCTGGACTGAAGGTGATGTAATCCAACTCAGCTTGCAATCTCTCTGTGAGAAGTGATTGCAGCGGCTCGACAGCTGATTGTGATTTACAGCCGTGTAGACTGGTGTATTTTCGGGCCGCCATTACACTTAAGAGGGGCAGTAAAAACACTAACTTCAAAGTAGTTGAGTTGAGGCTCTATAGTTTTATGTTGTCCTCTTTTATCGCAACCTGATATCTTAGAAAGAAGTTAAAGTGAAGCCGTTTCCCTTGAAAAAAAATTATGCTCTGAGTGGTATGTGATTATATTAAAATTCAAAGACATACCGTTCGACAAAACGGCCCCAACTGTGTTTTAATTAATAGGAGCAGCAGAAATAATTGTGGGTTTTTTTGTTCTTGTTGTTGTTTTTTAGTCAAGTGGAACACCAGTGACTTGTTTTAAATGCCATCTTTGAATGTAAATGATTCTCCTCTTCCTCTGGAGTATATACATCAGAGACTATCTATTGTTACACAGTAATGAGATGTACTATGACAAATCAGATTTCTGTGTATCAGCATCAGGAACAGTTGACAAGCATTGTTTTAAGTTATAAAGCTATTAGGAATGTTTCCTAAAACATATTTTTATTGCAGTTTTTGAATTTTCAGTGGATTTAAAAATAGTCCATTTACTTTTCACTGAATCGACAGGTACCATATTTCTCTTATTATGAATCTGATGTAATTTCCGACAAAAAATTGCATCAGGAACACTTTTACATTTACTGACAACTGTGCGTAGTGGGGAAGTCCCCGCGGTGCATATGCGGGCGTGGAGGCGATCAAACATGTCCATGCGATCGGCACGTTCTAAAAAAAAAAAAAAAAATACAAAGACAAGAAGCGACACATTTTACTAACACTGCACAGCAGACACTAAGATAATTCCCCCGTGTGCTGCGCTCAGCTGTAAGACGCCTGGGTAGGCACCAATCAGGCCGTAAAAATAGAGGGGGACAATGCAGGGGGAAGCTTCTCCTGTCTCTGGAACAGCCTAATGCACAGTAGATGCTAAAACAATAGTATATCTTTTCAAATATCTTGACTTTGTAAGAGCTAAATATTATCCAGATTACGGTGAGCTCGTCCGTCCACAACGTACTGCCTGTGTGTGACTCACGCATAGCGATGCGTGTCCTTTTTTTTCAGTGTCTGCGGGAGTGTTTGTGTGCGAGATGGATGTAAACTCGGTATTCCAGGTCACGGCGGCGGCAATCTCACGGGAGGTTTAACCTTGGTAAATCCACTATTAGGTGTTCTGAGAATGATGATGTGAGCAGTGGATCCTCCCTGATGGTTTCGCTTTCTAAGAGCATCCGGCAGGTCACAAATAGAGAAGCTGTGGGGGTATTACAAGGTCAAAGGTTGGCCAACTCTCAATATGATGACAATTCCAAGCTGGCATTTTCATTTCCTGAAGAGACTGATTCCCCGTGGCAGCAGCTGAGGCCAAAGATGTTTGCTTATTTTTGCTCTTCTCGGCTTCTAAGAGAGAATATATATACTGAAAGTATGCCGTGTGGACTCACCGTGTGCATGACAAACCGCCTTCCATCCGCATACCGTATATCCAAGGAAAATTCTAATCAACACGGCTTTTCCAATTCACACACAAACAAATCAGACCATGGCTATCATGCACAAATGTGCCTTTTCTGGCACATTTTTTTTTTCTTCTTCTTTTGTCGCTTTCATTTCGTCCTTCAAATGTCTCCAGAGGTGCGGCCGCACGGCCAACCAGTGGGAGAAGCTGACGTTTTTAATGGCACACGGTTTGTCTCCTGGTGGTGAGATAAACATGGGGAAGAGATTAAAACCCCAGGCTTTCTTCCACAATCTCCCGCCTTCATCCTCCCCTCCCCCCCTTTTTTTGCAGTGGCCATGCAGGGCCGGCACAGCAGACTCTAATTCAAAACCAAACCCATCCGCTCTGTAAAGCATGCTGGAGCCCAAAGAACACTACAGCAAGCGTTGATAGAGGGGCAGATGTCAGCGGGGAGAAAACAGACAGGTGACAAGGAGAGGAGGATTCTCTCGCGTTTAATCACCTAGCTGTCAAGCGCGTCTCATTTGGGCTCATCGACGAACTCTGGCAGGCATGTACACAGCTACGACTGTGATGCCGGTGTTGATTTTGAGGTGAAGCCTGATGGGTCACTGATGTCAGGGACGTGGATCACAACAAACAACTGAAAGAGGTGCGAGGCCAGCCTCCCTGCTTCATGTTACACCCCCCCTCTCCTAGTGTGGCATGAGTTAGCCACGAAGCTAGCTCGTCTTGGAGCAGTTATTAAACAGGCCCTATTATGCTATTTTCCTGGTGCATATTTTTATCTCAAGTTACAGTTACAACACGTTTACATGCGTTAATGCTCATAATCCACTTTGTTTTTTCTCATCCTGGCTGTCCTGCAGCACCTCTTCTCACCCTCTCTCTGAAATGCTCCGTTGTAAGGCTTGCTCCTCCCTCCAGAAAGCAAAGTCTGCCCTGATTGGTCAGCTAGCCCGCTCTGTTGTGATTGGTCAAATTTTCACATTTCAAAAAACTCTTCTTCCGGAGTTTCAGCTCCATCTCTCTCTTTTGTTGTTTGAGGGCCAAACTAGCCGGAAGGAGTTTTACGTCACTTCCGTAATATTATGACATCATAAAGTTACGGAAGTGAAGGAGAGAATTCAATCGAGTCGTTTCAGGCAGCTCAGGAGCAGTGTTTCTGAGGGGGAGGGTAACTCCTTTTAGGCGTGGACTTCAGGTTTTACACTCTACGGACCTTTTAGATGTACAAAAATATATACAACACACTAAAGAAGAGGGAAAAAGTGGAAAAGCATAGTAGGGCCACTTTAAGAGTGAAAAAACATCTAAACATATAATTTCCTTTGTCACTGTGATTAGGGCCAAGGCGAACGGGGCCCCCCTCAGGTGGAGGCAGTGTGTGATTAGTTCTGCCATTTAAATGACATTCACACTAATCACTAATATCAGGTCTGTCAAGGTGAGGGGAACGCAATGATGTCAGCTCGTGTCGGAGGGGACGAGGCAATGCGGGGGTAAAAAAACAAAAGGTGCAGGAATATCTGATTCCACTCAATGCGGATGCCGTGTCAATCAGTTAAGTCAGGCATGGCAGTGGATTGTTTTACTCTGCATCAGTGCTGCTATACAGTCGTCGCAGAGCACAGAGGAGCTGCCGTCTGTAAACACTACAGCTCCCGTGGAACTGGCGGGGGATTCAGTTGTTTAAAAAGGGATTTGTGGAGGGGGGGGAAATTAATCATCAAAGAGGACCTGGCCCTCGTTAAAGTGCTGCTGAAATTCTGTTCAAATAGGTTTAATTCTCTTGTAAAAAACATTATTTGCTTACAGAGTTATTTGGATGAAGAATTAAAGAATTGGTTGACTTGTCTTCTGCTGGCGGAAATTGATATCTGAAGCCGCGCCATCTTTTTTTTCTAAACTAAAAATGACCCGGCTCCGTCTCTTGCCTGAACAAAAGGAGGCATTATCAAACCTCACTCTCAGCAGTGCTAGACCCATTTGGTAAACAGCCTGTGTCCTACAGTAGTAATCAGAGGGTATTTTTGAGGGATTTGCAGGCTGGCCAGGAGGCATCCGCTGGAGTGATCTCTAATTGCTAGAAGCAGAGGCCTAGACTGCCTGGCGCTCTTTTGAAGCCATCGGCAGCAGCAGCTTCCAGCCAGAGGAGCCAGCAGGGGGAGGCTTCCCGTTGAGGCACTCCTTTTTTTTCTCCTTCTATTTCCATCCCTTTTTCTCACTCACCAAGCCTTCAGTCTACTTTTCTTGTGCTCAGTCCCCCTTCCTTCCATTCTCTTTTTTTCCCCACATCCTTCCATTTCTTCTGTAACTGTACATGTTCCCTTTCTCCACTCCCACTCCCCCTCCCCCTCCTCCTCCTCCTCCCCCTCCTCCACCTCTCCTACTCAGTCAATGAGCCAGCAATCACTTTGCAGACAGACATCCTCTGCTCAGTCGGCCATGTTCAATCCCTAGCACCGGTGGCTGATGAGGCATTGTGGTGACGTCAAACGCCGGGGCTTTTTTTTTTTTTTTTTTTTTTTTTTTTTTTTTTTTTTTCAGGGGAGCAACAGTTAACCTGTGGAGGCGCAGCTCCGCTTCCCAGGTTACAGGACTCATACTGGCAGACTTATGTATAAAATAATGAATGTAATATGCCAAAGAGATGAAAGATAATGAGGACCAATTATTTTGTTCTTCTCACTGAGTGAGGCAGCAGTGGCGAATTTATGTCAAAATAGTTGGTGTGTAATGACACCTAATACCACTCTAGCCTTTGCTGCTCTATGAGCTTGTGTATCCCGGGGCAAAGACTTTAGCTCTATAAAGAGCAGTTCGGAAATTGTGACAAAAACACAAAACACCACAATAATAATAATATTGTTAGAAATTTGGACCGTGTGGCATATTCATTGGCTTGGGCTTGTTGTCTCCGCATTGCTTACGCTCGGGCTGTAAATTTCACCTGTGAAATGAACAAAGACACACGAAAAAAAACAAAAATAAATGCACGCTGTCATCCACACACACAGTCCTCACAGAGACACAACCAGTTTTTGGGTTGTTTGGTAGGCAGCTCGCTCAGTGTGACATTGACTCTTCAGTGCCAATTCCACACTGGGAGCTGCACTTGCTAGCTTTGCTGCCAATCCAGGTAAAGAGATTACAGACACACACAATGCAGCCTTCTGTTCGTCTGCCAAGAAGAAAACCAGCCCTTTAAGCTCACAGAAAAAAAAAAAAAAAAAAAAGGGCTATACACAAATTCACACAGCCTTGGCCCCGTCCTGGCACAAAAAAACCCCAAGAATCCCCTTCTTCTCCAGGAACATGGCTTCGAATACAGGACTCGCTCATTTGGCTCCCACAAACAAAAGCAGTCTTGCGACAATTCAGCTTCCACTTCTTTATCCGGGTCCCTAACACTGTTGCATATTACTATTACTTGCATCATTCAAATAAAGAAGGAATTTGGCTCGCGATCAGTCACACAGTCATTATAAAGCTACACTAATGGGTGCTGTCTGGTTACTAACTATTGTAAAAACAATATGAAAGAACGTTACCCTCGGATTTCATCATCGTTCTTAATGGCATAATTAAAAAAGGTAAAGAGAACGTGTATGTCACCGGAAATACATAAAGGTGCCACCTTCAATAATTTTAAGGCACAGTAATTAACAAAAAAAAAACTTGCAGAAAACCAAAAACTTGATGAAAACTGCAGGGATCCCACTTATTTATGGCAGGACAGATTTTTGCAGAGCAGGAAATCAAACAATCACTGACTGTGGCGTGCAGTTTTGACCCAATTAATGAGCTGCTTATAATCGTAAGAGTGTAATTTGCCTTTGGTACAGCGATGCACTAATTTGCATTGTATATACTTATCTTTTTAGGGATTGGTGCGGATTATGCGTGATGCAGAGAAACTGCTTGTGATCAATCAAATCAGATGGAGTCTATATCTAGACTATGTGATCCCCCATTGGAAGGGTCCTGTGTGGAAGTTATGTGTGTTGAGTTATTTAGAGCGGAATGTGTTGACGATGGCGAGGAGAGTGGTAATGTGGTGGAGAAAGAGGGATAATTATGGTGTGGACTTAATGAAGGATGCGTGTGAGCAGCAAAACAAAGAATCCATCCATCATCTACTGTACCTTTAACTCACACATTAAACCCCGATGCTTTCGGCGGATTACGACAGTCGCCGCTTTTTTTTTTTTTTATCACGGCCTCCATCCCCCTTATCTAAGAGATGCAGTTTGTCTCACCCCAGCAACACTCTCCTTGGCACCACCAATTGTGTTGGACAGTAAAATCACATTTTTAGATCATAAATCAAATGTCAGCCCCCAGGACAGGGGGGTAAATCAACAAAATGACGGAATGATTTTGACTCAGGGCTTTTCCAGAAGCTTTTATTTTCCCACCCGGTGTAGCTCGTCCTGTCATCCAGGGGTGGCATGTGAAGTCATGTTGAGGGCGGTGTGAATGACGACGGGTATGCGTGGACCGTGACCACCAAGCTCACGGCCCGGTCACGGCACATGCCTTGTGTTTTGGAGCAGACGCTGTAATCTGGACCTCCTGCACTGCTGCATAAACCGGAACTAAAAGAAGAACTGCAAAATAAAAAAATATACACAGTCCTGTTTTTCTCTTTTCCGTCACAAAATGAGTACCAGGAGAGGAAAAAGGGAAGGTTGAAGGGAGGCGGTGCGGTGGTGGTGGGGGGGACACTGCAGTAGACCACGGAACAATAGGCGCCCTCTGGCATCAACCTCTGGACAGCCCAAGCTGCTCACCAAAGACACTGAACTCACTCACAATGAACTGCTGCAGCGGGAAAGGGAGGCTTTAGAGAGTTCAATTTCCAACACAATTGGCCGTATTCTACTCCTTTAAATGCCAAGGAGATGGTGTGCAGCCTTTGTGAGGAGCTTTGCTTACAGCGAGTGTCCTCTAGCAGGAGAGACAGAGAGAGAGAGAGAGAGAGAGAGAGAGAGAGAGAGAGAGAGAGAGAGAGAGAGAGAGAGAGAGAGAGACGACGACGACGAGATGGCGAAGACAGGCAGGGCGGGGAGATGGCGCGAGGACAGAAATAGTGGGACTGTGTAAATGAATAGGAAGAAAGAAGACCGAATGACCGAGCGAGATAGAGAGTAAAAAAAAAAGAAAAAAAAAGAAAAAAGGAGAGAGCAAAACTAGAAGGGTAGAGAATGTCTCCTCTGGCTGTCGTTTTCGCCGGCCTCACAGGGACCGTCTGAAGGACAATGCTGCTACTAGTGGAGTGTGACGTTTGTCCTCTATCCAATTCACCACAGCCCCAAAGAAAACACAATCAAGTGTCGATCATGCATCTCATACACAATAAACGCTCCCAAACAAAATACAATGCATTATAGTAATATACAATACAGCCTCTGTATAAAAAAAAAAAGCTTAATGGGGAAAAATAAAAAGCCTAGGAGATAACATTCAAATGAGGCGATGTGAAGTCATTGTGCGCCGCAGCAGGCCTAACAAGTGATCACATTCAACTGCTGTGAATTTTACCTCAGATACCCGGTCCTTTCTTTATTGAAGAAATGATTTTACTTTGTACACAGCTACATAATTTGCTGTAAGTATGTAGTCTCTTCTCAACAGCGTATTTGCCTCAAACAAGCTTTAGTTAATATAAAAATGCTTGCTGACTTCAAGAACATTTGCTTTCTTTCTTCTTGGTTTGCTTCAGCAAAAAATAGCCACTTTTTTTACGAAACATTTGGAATTATGGTTGTGAATTTTAAACTTAAATTCAATACTACTGTGAAAAAAGATACCGATTCCTCTTTTGATACCATGGCAAGACAAAAACAAAGTCCTTAGCACATTAAATAGGATATTTTTTCATTAAAACAACATTATTACTGGTGTTTTAACTGCACGCACTAAATTAATCATAGTCCAGAGAAGTGCTAAAAAAACGCACCTCGACTTGCTGGAGAGAATGCTGTCACAGCCACAGGTTGAGGACCAGTGGAAGGTCTTCCCCAATGATTCATCTGTGCAGCCTTGGGTAGAAAATGTTATTGTAGATCTGTTTCATTTTTATAGCTGCAGTACTTTCGATACTATCCAATGTTTATTTGACGATGATCGTATTGTTTTGAACAGGTGGTATGGAAAAACGTATGGAAGAATTTATACTTTTGACAACCTTGATAGGAATTTTTGTCTGTTGTTGTGCTTTAGGCTTTTGGGTCAATTTGGTTGCAGACCAACTGCATATGGAATTTGGACACCACACTTGCATGACAGCATTCCAGATTTACAAAATTCTGTTTCTTGCAGTGCTTTGAAAGGTATTTGAACCACTAAGTGAACTGCTATTTTTGGGAACTATGGTATAGGCACAATGTTATTTTTTAGAAGAATCACATTGTGTAACATCTGGATTGTTGTAATAAAGAACGTGTCATTTCTATCTATTACAGCGCTTCAGAAAAAGCCAGAATTATTTTTTCATGATTCTATCACAAAGATAAAAAATGAACACAGGTGGGAAATTGATTTGGACTGCAGTCCTGCCAGATGCCCATTACTGGAGCTGTAGGCAGCGGGAAAGTGGCGCCCAGGCACTGGTTTCACTGATTATATATTCAATGTCCTTTTCTTTTGTGGTCACAGGGCAGCTGAGCCATTAATATTACACTATCACACCAATGGCTCTGATCAATTATTCAATTTTTCTTATGGCTCTGTAATATTCTATACATTTCATCTTGAAGAACCTGTTGTGTATTTTTTTAAAGACGAAAGTAGCGAATATATCCGCTGTTTCAAATTCCTACCAGAACAAAATATCCAAATGCTAGTTGGAAGAAACAGCAACAACAGCAAGTGCTGCACCTGCCTCCTGCCTCAGTGTCACACTCAATATAAATACGTCCGCTGTCATCAGCAAAATTGCCAAGGAGGCTGTTTCTCCATCATTGTCTTCATTTGAAGGGCATTTTGCTGCCCAAAGGCAAACGCCTAACACACTCCCCGAGCGTGGCGCCCCCCCCTTAACAGAGGGCTGGCAGTGCAGCAGACAGGAGAGAGAGAGAGGAGAGAGAGAGAGAGAGAGAGAGAGAGAGAGAGAGAGAGAGAGAGAGAGAGAAAAAAGACTTCGTCCCAAAGCAGACCTCACACTGGGTTCCGTCACTTCGGATCAAAATCCCCTTAAAGCCATAGATCACTTCCACTACAGTTCACATGTTCCACACTTAGAAACTGTTTGCCAGACTCAAAGAGTTCGTCTGCACAGCGCACACACACACGCACACACACACACACACACACACACACACACACACACACAATACAGTAGAGATAGAAAGTCAGAGAGTTTGCAAGGAAAAAAACAAAACAGCTTTCAATTCCGAGCCGACTGCACTTAAACATTTATACAGGTTGAGAGAGGATGAGTCGCTTGCTGCAAAAACGGGATGTTTGCGTCTGTGTGGCAAAACGAGTGCTCGGCCCGGTTCACTGCGATGGTGCGATAGCAGCTCTGCCTACAAACGAGCTGACTGGTGTGACAAACAGAGAGGAGTCTGCTCCTTTCTCTCGTGGAAATACCTGTCAGTGCCTGTCGACTGCTCACACACACACACACACACACACACACACACACACACACACACACACACACACACACACACACACACACACACACACACACACACACACACACACACACACACACACACACACACACACACACACACACACACACAGCCGGGGGGACAGTCTGTCTCCCTAAAAGTTCCTCTAACGTACCAATGTGACGATTCATAGCCAATAACAGCCATGGCGCACGCGGCTCGGTAAGTGACAGCCCTGTGTGGGCGAACCGGCGGTTGAAGTCGGGGCCCCGTGAGCTTGCAGCTTTGCCGTCAAACGCCCGCCGCTGCATTGTGGCGCGGGGGGAGGGCACCTGTCTTTGGAAAGTCCTCTGCATGAGAGAGAAACGTCCCCCTCATCTCAGATAAGGCGCCGATGAGAGACGGCGATAAAGTCAGTGCTTCTCCCGGGGCCTTATCTGATGCTGTTATCTGACTGCACAGCACCCACCATCTCACAATCTTTACACCCTTTAAGCACCTCTCTGAAACACTCACACCAGCATCATCACACACACACACACACACACACACACGCACGCACGCACACACACACACTCAAACATTCTAAACACCGTACCAGCTTATTGATTACTTTGACACGCTCCCATTGTTGAGCAGATGGTACACCTAATATCATGTAAGATTGGAACTGTTCTGTGTTATCTCATGGGGAAAGGACATAAAATGACTATTTTCTCACCTTTCAGAAAGACAGAGCAAAAAAAAAAAAGAAATAAGAAAAAAAAAATAGGAGAAAAGAGAGCGGACGCTTTGCACTTACCTCTATGTCTGTTAGTCGTCTTATCAAACATAAGCATGGCATCGTCAACCTGGAAGACACAAGAAAAGTACTGACATTAGCTTCATCTTTTTTAAGCAAATGCCTCACGTCACCTTGTCCCCATTGAATCACATCTCATTCTTCTCACTGTAATTATTCTTAGAATATAAACTCTCTCCACTTTACACTTGCTTCTTTCCAAGCACCTCTCTTACATAATCACTCTGCGGTCGCGGGGTTATTGCGGGTTACCAGTTCCTTTTCTGTCTGTAGCCACGTAATTTTGATGAATTTTAGTAATCCCAGTCACTCATTGTCTGAATTGGAGGTGGCAAAGGCGCGAGCGAAAAAGTGGCAAAATTAACAATGATGACAAGCGACGAAAAAAGAAGGCGAAGAACTGTGTGGACAATATGTTTATTTTGATGAACACCAATGTCCGGTCTAGGGGAGAGTGACGGATAGACACATTACGCTAAGCGAGCGTGAGACAAATGGGATCCCTTCCTCATCTCGCGGCCGCAGCGGCAGCAGCATCCACCATAATATCATCCCTCATCATGTCCAATAAAGCCACACACAGACAGACAGCATTTTTTTTGTTTTGCTTCTTCACACATCCCTGGAAAAAGGGATCTCTAGACAAACTCTGCTGCTTTCTATATAACAAGAAATGAAGAAATGCTTTTAAAAAAAGAGAGAGTGAGGCATGCTCATTTAGCCTGTGATTTTGTCTTGGGAGCAAAAGAAAAAAAACAAAACAGAGGGGAAGACAGCAGCAGACAGAAACAAAGAGGGAACACTCTGCACCATTCAGTCTCCGATTATGGTCTGTAGGTAAGTGTAACGGTGTTCCGAGGAGGTTTGATGCTGTGCAGAGAGGGGGGGAGATGTGCACACAAGCATGCGTCTGTGTTTTTCACGGGAGGATGACAAAGCTTCGGGAGGAGATGGGAAGAGACAAGAATAGGGGTCTCACTCAAGCCGAACTGTCTGATTGGATAAAGAGAAGTGCCTGGCAGCCAGGCAGACTAGCGCTGGCACACTGTTCATGCCACCCTCTTGCCACACATTTGGCACACAGAACGCTGGCACAGCTTGCAGGGCCCCGGTTACTCACTGCACGGCTCACAGGCGGCTCACAGGCACTTTATTTTCAACTCCCCCCGAAATATTGCCAAATAGCCAAATATAGCCAGCAAAAGTCATATGGATTTTGAACGACCCATATGTGAGGTACATCTAGATTTCACTCATTTGTGGACAGGGTATCGTAACCCCTTACAAAACAAACACAGAACCCAGAACCTGAAGTGGGGCGGGGAATCAGAGCCTACAGGTGGAGAGATGTGGGGCTGATAAAATCCTACACTGCAGGAATGTTTGCAGCAAACATGTAATCTAAGGCAACACTTCCTAAAGTCTATACCAGAAAGAAAGGCAGACAGTATATGTTACTTTTAACAGTGAAAATCTGAGGGCCAATAGAAAATTACTGTTTATTGTGAGTGTAGAACCATTTTCTAAACATGATGACTTATTTTTTCTATACTGAAGAGAAACTGAGTTTGAGATGTTTAAATGCAGAAAAGGTTGCTTATTACTGGCTACAGCTGCTTACACTGTAAAACAACTCAAAAAAGTCAGTCAAAAAGAGAGTCTTTTAATACCGGCGAAGCATTTCACTGATGGAAAGAAAATGTTGCTAATAGCTTAGCCGTTTGCAAAGGCTAACGACTGCGGCTACGATTAGCAAAAGGCTATACTATTGGCGACATTTTCTCTCCATCTCTCTAATAGTTTAGCCTTTCAGCGCTGCAAAGCAGCAGCTGTGACAGCTACCGTAAGCCGATGCTAAGCCAAACTACTGGCAACATTTTCTTTCTATCTATGAAACGCTTTGCCAATGTTGTAGCTCGCTAGCATCGTATCACAGTTTGTCATGTCGAAGGTATGGGATACATTTTTTAAGTGTAACTTAAGCGTACCACTCTAAGGTGATTTGTGTTTACATCCAGTCTTTCCTTTGTTTTGCCGTCAGCTAACAATGTGACTTAATCATGACGTTGGCACAAAAAGGGTGTATATATATATATATATATATATATATATATATATATATATATATATATATATTTATATATATATTAACTTGCCAAACAAGTGTTGTATGGTAGCTTGCACTTCTGTTCAAACATCATTGCCTGTGTTGACACAACACACAGAAACATGCAGCAAAATAAAATGAAGTCTGCTGTCTCTGACAAATGTGTGTCTGATGACTACATGGTGGGAAAACCATATAAAAGTATTGTACGAATAAACAGCTGCTAAGCAATATCACCTGCAGCAACAGTTATATTTATAATGTCACGTAACCTAACCTTTTGTCTCACGCAAGGCGATCAAATTAAAATTGCATTACAGTGAGAGGAAGGGGGATAACTGGAATTTGGAGTGAAGAGGGTTGTGATTTTTTTTTTGCCTGAGTCTGAAGAACACAGAGCAACTTCTGGATTGTTTTTGTTTTATTCTGCAGTCCAGAATTTTTTTTTCTGTTGAAAATCTGCTCCTAAAAACCAAAAACAGTTTATAATGTCTCAACATCTGACAGCGTGAAAGCTTCGCTGCAGCGCAGAAGATGGAATGGCATGTTTACCAACTATGGTAGAACGTTTAATTTGACAAGTGCTGTTGACATCCTGTGATCATTTACATGGGAGACGGAAATTTATAGCATTTGACTTCTGTCATCGGATATAAGTAATACCGGAACGGCCAAAAGAGCCGCGACAGCATGCGTCGGTAGAGATGCAGAACATTTTCTTTTTTTTCTTAAGACTCAAAGAAATGGAGATGATTTCTTGAAATACAACTGTATTTAATGATAAGTAACACTTTTTTGAAGTCTACTCTGTGATTTTGTGTGGTGTGATCAAAATGTTAAATGACACCCAAGAGCATCTGCAAAATATAAGACACAACATATCTAATTATAATTCTGTTCCACTATGTAATAAGTTTGTTTTGTTACGTAGCTGACTATGATCACTTAATTTGATGTTGCTATCAAGGCGAACAAGTGAAATCTGACTGAGTTATATATACAGAATTTTTTTTTTTTTAAAAAGCCAACAGTCTCATCAGCCTTCAACGGCGATGAGCCCTTCATGCAACATGACATTCAAATATCTGCGCTCCGATATTGATAGCATTGCTACTGTAAAGCCATTTACTGCCCGAGAGCAGAAAGACTGCTACTTTGTAAAAATGAAGTGAGGTCTATTAAAGGAAGTGTATTATATGAATGTGTGAACCGTGTTGTTGTGACATTATTAGAGGAGGGCCATCCTGTCAGCGAGACCCGTACAACAAAGAACACAGATTCACAGTGAAGCACTGATGGGCACTTTAACAAAGAATGTGCACATCATGTGAGAGTCACACTCCAGCAGGTCATACAATACAGTCTCCCCTCTCTCACTCTCTCTCTCTTTCTCTCTCTCTCTCTCTCTCTCTGCCACTTGCAGAGTCTATAGAACCATCTCCCGTGCTTCAGGGCTTTTCAATGTAGTTATTCAAGCAGAACACAACTGTGTGCCTCCATCTGATAGAAGGTTAAGGACCTCTTCACTGCTCACAAAAAAAGCCCGCCACACAGAGGTGAGGCCAGGCTCACCTCAGGGAAGAAATCTTTCTCTGTCCTCCTCCTCCTCCTCCTTCTTTCTCTCTTCCCTTTTCTCCTGGCTCGGTGAAAAGAAAGGTTCAAAGGATAATGGCTGTCTTATCACTATGTAAAAGGGGAATGGGAACTCCAGCGAAGTGCCTGGCCTTTTGTGACAATGAAGAAAAGAGCAAAAGTCCATTTCACTGTGGTATATGCACAGTCCACGGCCACTTAAAAAAAAGGGGAAGACTGCTTGAAGACAGTCAGGGGGGCAAGAAGGCCGGGCAGCTCTTTAACTAAACCTGCAGCGAACACTTCTGAACCAAATAACCCCCTCTTTAAAAAAAACCTGACAGGAGTATATTAGGCATGTGAAATGTTGGCTTACCAGCAATTTCCCTTTTATTCACAATTTAGAAGGGTGCTGATTCAATTCTAGTGCCCTTTTTAGGTTTCGATCCCATTCTGTAAATGGAAAGTTGATCTTGAGGGTATTAGCCAAGATTGTATATGTATTTAAAGAATGTGTAAAAATGCTCTTTTTTTCTTATCTTTGTCTTCTACAAGGTGAGAAGCATACAACAAAACATGATAGTCATGAAATGAATATGAATACTTTTCCAATTTCTTAAGTGTTATAATGATAGCCTAAACAGTGCTGTCCTCACATAATAGTAGAGTAATACAGAGTATTGAAAGTGGCAGCAGTAGGAGAAGTAGTATTAGTAGCAGTGGCACCATCAATAACAGTGGCAGTAGCAGTACCTATTTAAAGTTTCAGTACTAGCAGGGAGTGAATGCTGTGGGAGGGTGGGTTTGTAAATGAGTGAGGGTTAGTGTGAAGCAATTTGGGGGATCTATAATATTAATTAAAATGTTTTCTTTAGTGTACAATCTCCTAAAATTAGCCGTTTATATCTCCATAGTGAGCGGATCCTCTTCACAGAGTATGCTACATTGTTCAGCCATGTTTCTACAGAAGCCCAGAAAAGACAAACTAAACACTGGCCTTAGATAGGGCTAATCGCGTTTTTGATTGGCACATGGTATGAGTTTCAGTTGGTTGTAAACTGCAACCAAATCAGTAAATCATACAGACCCTTTAAGATTGTTTTCTATATTTTTTTGAAAATCCATCTATCCCAATTTGGCTGTAAAGGTATTAATACATTTTAAAGATGAAAGAGTTAGCAGGTTAGCTACAGCCTGCAAGGTTGATGTTGAAGCTAGTTGCTCTACAGGTGGGTTGATTGATTAGTAGTGTTCCTTCAGTATGTAAAGCAGCTTTGGAGTTTACAGACTGCACTTAGTTTTGAAAACTGAGTTTTCCTGAATTTCATTTGTAAGCTAAAAATGACCTACTTTTGTCTTTGACTTCAATCCTATTGTGCGTCTGTCTGTTTGTGAAATACCTCGACCATTCCATTAGTTTCCTGTATTGTGACTATTGAATGTAACATCCATAGAATCTGGAGTTGCAATAAGTAACTAACGTTACCAAGCTGCATTCCAAGCAAAATGTCAAAACATTTTGTTTTAAATGTAACAATTTGTTGAAGTTAAGGCATTTGTATGTTAGGCAGACTGACACATCCAAATGATTGACTCATTGAGCATGCAGTATAAGATGGTTTAAGGTGTACAACATGAATACATTTGAAAGAAACGCAGCTTGGTGGCATATGTCAGATGACTCCTGATGAACCCTGTGACTCTGCATAAACCTCTGCCCATTAGACCGCCTATGTGCTTGTGCCGCAAGCCATATGTTACCTGATTTAGGAGGAATCTGATCACAGCTAGAGAACGTGTGAGCTTCACAGGTACTGTAATGCTGATAAATTAAAGCGAAAAAGGTCCTGCGGTCAGTCAACTTAGGAGCAACGTGACGGTGAAGCTCTATATATAGCTACGGGAAGAAAAATACTTATCATGTTCCTGTCATATAGCATGAGATCTAACTCCACACCAGGTGCAACCTCTTTGTCTGTATCAATCCATATGTTTGAACAACCTCGGAAAAAATACGTGATAATTCTAAAAAGAAAAAGGGCCGCTGAGTGATGAATTATGTATCAAAGGACAAAGGCATCAATAAAGGCTAATGTGCTCTGTTTTTTGGACAGGAAAACAGCAGAGGTGCCAGGTGACAAGGAGAGATTTAAGAGCTCTGGAAATGAATTATGACAGCGATTTAGAAAGGTGTCAAATGCACATTTACATTCCGCTCACAGCTGAAGGCTAGCACAGGAGCATTCCTGCAATTTGGGGTTGACACTGATATAGATCATATCTGATGCCAAAGGAGACCTGAGCCACAGATAGTGACCTGGGACTGCTCGCTGAGGCTCTGGGCTCTGCTTTTGTGCTGGCACCCGTCGGGGCTTTGTGCAGGTAGTATTGGGTGCACAGAGGTTTCTTTCTTGCCGTCATCCATTATACTTGCTGTGAACTTTGTGTGAAAAATTGCACTGTGTGTGTTTGTAGTTATCTGGCAATTTTGGTGTCAGTTTTGGTGTCGAGGATTACTGGGCTTCATGCTCACACTGCCAACACCGAGGCGCAGTCTGTACTATTTTCATGGGTTCAACAGGTGATGCTCAAAAGAGCAGATCATTTTGACAAGCTAAGAAAAAACTTTTATCAATATGTGGTCAATTCAACCTAAAAAAAAATCCTGGTATAAATTCCTCAGGTTAAAAAAATAGCTTATGCCCAGTCCAACAAAAGCCCCTGATATGAGGCAGATCAGCGTCAAAATAGGATCTTAGCCCTGGGTCCAACAAACCCTCCCGCCTCAGTCCCAGTCGCTCTAGAGAAGAACAAGCTACCTAGCTAACTAGCGAGTATTCCGTCAGCCCTGAAACTGCGTCCGCTCTCTTCCCCGGCGAGATGCGACAGCGCTTTTTGGCACCACTGACGTGTGCTTTCACCATAGCAATTTACAAATATCTGCATTTGCTTTTATTCTAGACAAACGACCAGGGAAAAGTGTTTTATGTCCCTTTTACTCCTATGATGATTATGATGAATGAAAAAAAATCAAGCAACAACATAGAGAGTAAGTAATCTGATGTTAATTGTTAGAAAATGTGCTGTAGTTTGAGAATGGTACAAAACTGGAGTAGCGATAAAGGGGAGTAGGGGGCATCGTAATAATAAGTTACTTTAAAATCATTAAACATTTAAGTTATGTCTATTTATTATGATGTTCATTTACCCAATCACTAGGATTAAGCCATGACAGTAGTTCAAAAGCTTTGTTGTTTTGTCAAAAACCTCGATTTTTATTTATTTTTTAAATTTTCAAGTACTATAGATTGTACATGTGGCCATGGCCAATAAATAAGGAAATTGTTTGACATTTGCATCCCTAGCACGGTGGCGCAGGAAAGACTTGGTTCAGCTAAAATGCCAATATCATAATTAACAATCAATTTAGTTAAAGCTTTTGTATAGCATACCTATAACATTAACTTCAAGCACAGTGCACAGACAGAATCCCACTCAATCCCGTCAAGGTTAGACAGTTGAACTGAAAATAAGGGGCAGAATTTCTCATCCCGATTAGCATTACGCTCATAACTTTCCAGTCAATAGACTCACTGGACTCCCCCCACCAAAACGTGACTTCAACATCATATATAAAGGCAATAACCACACAGATGTAAATCGTCTGGGATTTAGCCAGCAGCCGGTGCCAAATATGTAGATTGACCAACGTGTAGTTTGAGGACTTTTGATGAGACTTCTCCATTTCATTTTTAGTGGAAACCCACATCTGACGGATTTATTAATAAATGTTTCAAACGGCCCTTTGGCTAAACATAATAACAAAAAAATAACACCTCAATATCGCCAGGGGCATCTGATAAATAAGATTTTCCACTAGCACAACTCAAACCTCAAGAGTCACAATGAATACAGAAGCACTTTGAACCACTTCTGGTCCAGATATACTCAGTAAAACAACATATTGGGTACAGAGAGAGACAGCTGTTTAACTGGAGGACCCAGATTTAAGCCCCCTTGTTGGCAGGCATCCGTTTTTCCTTAAGTGTCTCTGAGAAAGAGAGTGAATCCCTGCCTTCTTAAGGGCAGCAGTCTGTGGCTGAACCTGCACCACGGCCTCACTGTGTGTGGGGGGAGGGGTAAAGGGGGTAAAATAAATCCTACAAGGATCAATGAAGTATCGCATTATGATCATCATCATCATCATCATTACCATTATGAGAGATCTAGGTCACGGACGTTCAAGGAGAAACATCAGCTGGCACTGCCCCTTCATCAACACTGTCTTTGCAGTGCAGAGCATCTAATATTCTATTACAATGATGGCAATTAACGGAGAAATGATAGCGACCCAGTGACAATGGACAAATTTGTGACAACCCTTTCAATTGTTCTTCTGTAGAGGAAATCTATATTATTGTCTGGGAACGTTGAGCTGCAGTGTGCAGTATCCACGCTTGAGCGCATTTTACAAGTGGTGGCGTAACGAGGAGCAGAGGGCAACATTTTAGTTGCCTATAAGCTCTTGCAATTACACGAGGGGGCAAAAGGGACACTGTTCTTAAGCGCGAGCCTAGACAGACGAGCACTTTTTTTTTGGGGTCCTAGGTAGAGGCCAAGCCAGCTATGTTTAATCTGGAACACAACCTCTCTCTTCCCAAAAGGAATAATGGATGAGTGGCAACCCTCAGTAGAAGTGATAAAAATGCACGGCTAGAGTGCAAACGTACACACACATGCTCATCACACACACACACACACACACACACACACACACACACACACACACACACACACACACACACACACACACACACACACACACACACACACACACACACACACACACACACACACACACACACACACACACACACACAGAGAGATAGAAAAATCACAGTGATGTAGGGGTGAAGAGGCGCTTATCTGCCGTCTGCTCTGTCTATCCAATTTCTTTCTATTTTTCTAACAGTGAATATTTTTTAAGGTTCCTTCAAGCTTAACTGGATTCTTCACCTGGTTTGTATCTAATATTGTTCAATTAATGACAATTTGCATACTGATTTAGAAACAATGTAAAATGCGTTTATTATATTTTTGGAAAAAGTACAGAGAGAGGAAACGAGGAGCCATAAGGACACCACAGAAATTGTAATTACCAATGGACAATCACGTATTTGAGGAATGACTGAAAATGTTAACTGCCATATGGTACACTATATATTACACTATGAATGAAGCAAGCACACTCTACTGCAACAGGAAAGCAATGAGATTAGAGCGTTCACATCCACAACTCATCTATTTTTTAATACCTAATTACCAAAAAACGAGAGCGACAGAGAAGCGCGATTCAAGTGTTTTTCAGCAGCCATCTGACAGAAACTCGTGTGTATGTAATTATTAATGATATACACCATGGGCTGAATGTCAACACTTATTCCAGTAACTTTCCTTCATGTTGACATTAACAAAATGGCTTGAGAGGAACACTTGAGGAGGACAATTCCTCAAATCTGTCAGGATTACATATTTATGAGGTCCCCTGCTCAGCATCCAAGGAGGTCGCTATGGTGATACAAACTGATGTATATTCTAACGATGAACTTTGTGTGTCAAAGAATGCCTCAGAGCATTGCTGAAATGGTTAGTACTGATCCGAGCACAGCGCACTGCGCAGCTTTCAGATCGGCAAATACACAATTAAAAAGGCAGTCATGCTGAGGCCACTCTAATCAATGTACTGTTACAAAGAAATGTAATGAAAGGATGATGGAGTGATGCCTTCGGGAGGCTGCTATGTTGTTAGGGCCGACCGTAACACTGTTGTGGCAAAGCAACATTTTATTAGCACGTCTCTAGCCCTCCCTCAAAGCCAGCCTCAATCATATTTATATACTCTTTTATTGTAAACAATCCATATTTCTGGCATCTTATGTCTGCCAAATATGCATATTACAATTGCAATACCATCATCCAAGGAGTCCTGTTTACCTTTCTGTTTTCTTACTTTGAGATTACAATTAAGATAAATTGTATCTGACTCCATCTTCAAAATCAGCCATCTGTGTGGCAGAACATATTGCATGATTTAAAAAAAAAAAAAGAACAGAAGCTTTCATATAGCATAACGGCCATCTCAAGACAGCTTTGCAACAAGTCTTAGGCGTGATGTATTGCGAGCTTAAAACTGACCCTTTTACACAAAACAGGAAACCATTTATAAGGTTCTTCCTTCCTATATGAATAGGACTTCAGTATGTTGTTTGGCCTTGTGTTTGGCCATACCCCACGGAGGCATGTCCACACAGTAAAGCTCAGTATGCTCCAGGAAGTAGGCCTCGGCCTCGTCCATCAATCCGCCTGTCTTCCTTTGCCAAGCTACAGGGAACTACCCATTATGGAGTCATTTTATTAATAGGGCCCCTTTCCTCTCCGCCACACTCTTGCAGAGTGCCTCCTCATTCTGTCAGAATGGAGTATGCCTGCAAGCCACCTCCATGAAACTGCAGCACCAGGGCCCTCCCTCTCTCTCCCATGTGGAAGCTCGGGCTGGGAAATATTGTGCTTTCAAGCTAAAATAGTATTTGGAGAGGTGAGCAATCCCTAAGCCCTAGAGCAAACAGTTTAACATTGAGGACTTATTTAAAATGATGTCTTTCCTCCTGGTAAGCCAATCAGATTTCTCTCTTAGTACACACACACACACACACACACACACATACACACATAGACATCTTACATCATCCTCCCCTTCCTCCCTCCTCCTTGCTAATGTAAATATAGCTGCAAGCAGCATCGACTGGGGGACAGAAAAGGGTCAGAGGATACTATGAATGTTTGGGGAGACTGTGTGAGAACATGATGCAGAGGGTGAGAGGGATGTCAGGGAAGAGGTTTGGTTAAAAGGGCAAATGAGTGAGGAAGTGGTAGAAGATGAAAAGGATTACAGTGGATATTTATATTAGGGTAATTCATAGAGATACACCAGTTGCAGCCTTTTTTTATATTTCATTTCATATTTTTGTCGGTCACATTTACACGCGTGTGCCGCATGATAGTTTTAAAGCTTGCAATGTATCATAACTGCAAACCAAAACAAAGCCGTGGAACAACAACCATAAAAACAGTTTGAATGACTAACTTAATCAGACACTAATTGTTCTGTAATTCATTCAATGCAACAACTCCCTAGCACAGTCCTGCTTATAATGGAGCTAACAGCTAACAGCTAACGTTAACAGATGTTGTCTGTCTTCCAGTCTTTGGTGATGCTTTCTTGGTTTACATTACTTAAGCCATAAAGGTCATTAGCATAAAAATGCTGCCAATGTTAAAACCATCTGCAAGATTCCCCTTAGATACACATACCATTCATTTTGAGGCATAAAGCAGAAGACCAATTAAAATGTTTCTATATAGAATCATATTTGTCTAATTGTTGTTACCAGCCTGCTCAGCGTATGGCTAACTAGCATTTATAAGCCTACTAAAAGCAGCTTACATTGATAAACTACAGTAAATGTACTATATTATTTTAATATTTATTATTACAAATCATCAATACTAATGTTTTTAACATTCTTATTACTGATTACTAATACTAGTAATACCGCTTATAATAATCAGGGCTTTTGTTGTTGTTTTTCGAGACATTTTCACCTTATTTGATAGAGGACTGAGTATTTCAGATAGGGTCTTAAACAAATACTGTTATTCAGCTTTATCAGGTAATGTAAAAAAAAAAAAGGGGGTGACGTGTTTTTGATGGTTCTGTTAATAATTCTGCATTAACCAAGGCAAAGGTGAAAGCCGTGCGGCCTCAGCAAAAACGTGGAACATTCCAGTCACACGACGGCAGGAACGAACAAACATGTTGGGATTCAATCAGCTTATTAATGAAATGGGAAGCCTCTGCACGGCAGAGTAAAACACACAGACATGCGGTGGGGAAATACTGGTTTAACTAGGATTATTTTTCTCCAGAGTCAAGGAACCACTCTCTGGAAATTAACCTAGCCTGAAAGAGAGCATGTCATCCTCTGTGATAGCTGAAGTGTCTTTGCTCTTTTCCCCACACGTGAATCTAAGAGATGGCCTTCAATTTGGGAGGCCGTTTTTAAGCTCTCTTTGTCTCTGATGAGAGTATTTATGAATGCAAAGTGCGACTGCCTGAGCTTTAACTAAACTACACAGCTGGTAATGCCTCTGAATAACCATCTAGGAAGTAAAAATTAATAACAGACCTTCTGTAGTCATGAATCTGCGGATGAGCTTAATGACAGTGTGCTCTCATGTTCACAGGTCCGATGAACATAAATCTCCCCTCGGAGACAAGCTGTGTATTATGTACTTTGATATCAATAGGTGAACAAGAGGGATAAAATGAGCTGCTAGCTTGAGTTGAATAGCATTCATTTCACTCACAATGGCCACTGTCCCTAATACCTGCAGTGTTTTACTTAGATTAGGATTAAGCTTTTTTTTTTTAAAGGCCATTTCAATAATTTGACATTTCTCCCCCCTTAGAATAGGAGAGAACGAGCACCGATAAAAACTTTTTCTTTTTTTCCTCCTCCTTTTCATGCAAAACACTTTCATCTGTCATTTCGTGATAGCCCGTCTCTCTTTGTCAGCACAAATACGGGAGCCCCTATTTGAATATGGTTACACATCCCTCTATTTATTAAAGCTTGGATTAACATGACAGGAAGTTTTGTCTGGGGGCTCTTTAAGATGGCTCAGAGAGGCAATCTGGTGACAGTAATAGGATCCAGCTAATATACTTGACTGATGCTCCTTTCCCAGTGTTATAAAGCAGAACAATGGGAGAAGGGGTTCCGAGAGCGAATACATTGTGTTTTGTAATAGTGTGTGTGTGTGTGTGTCTGTGTGTGTGTGTGTGTGTGTGTGTGTGTGTGTGTGTGTTGGCCGACGAGTTGGGGGGGGAGACACGCTAATCAGCCAGAATACCATCACTTAGCAAATATAAGGGCTGAAGGAATAAAAATACTAAAGGTCACAGAGCAATTCCATCAGGACAACTATGCTACAATTAAGTGAATAGACAAAGGCTCTGACATTAGTGAGAGCTATAATAATGTTTTACTCCAGTGTCTGTGACTTTGTAGAGGTTCGTTAAAAGGTTGGCTTTAAAAAATAAACACTAATTATTTTTATTACTTCTCTTCTTGCGCCAGTGAAGTCTCTTTTCAGTTGCTATTTTGTTGTTCTGATGGAAGGTGTTCAGAGATTACCGGTCCCATCAAGTATTGGCAATAGACATTTTAGTGACGATACGTTACTGTATGGTTATCGTTGTTTGCTTCATAAAATTAGGGATGCACTGATTGCATTTTTGTGACGGATTTCCAAAAAGTCTGACCTGCCGATTCACGGCTCCAGACTAACATTTTTCAACAACGTCACAAAAGGTAATCTCAACTGTCCTGAAGTCAGTGTAAACTGTCATAAATTCCAAATGTTATCATTTTACTTTGTTATTGTCATCTATAGTGGTTGTTTGCAAAAAAAAAGGATTATAATTTTTAATCTAAAAACTTGCTTTGATTTAAATAAAAAATCATAGCATTTTTCGTTTTAGTCATATGTTCCTGCTCAGAGCTAACGTAAGTCTTTGGAAGTTAAACAGGTCATAATTCCATCTATAATATCTATTTTATAATATCCTTCAAACTAAAAATTACATTTTACAAGATTAAATTTGACCACATCTTGATAGCATTATAATCTACCTTCGCTCAATACTAATTTTTCGCAAATAGTCCTAGAATGCATCATAATGCTAATCAATGCAACCATCGTTAGCTTTAGCTCCGACAGCCAATCGATTGGTGCATCTCTATGTAATACATTCAACTAATCAATAAGAAAAAATATATTTATTATATCATAAAAACTAATACTGAATCGTGAGGTGAGTTTATCAGTGCACTCCTATGCTGCTAATAGTGCATCTCTGCTTATCGGGTTGTTGTGGATTGGTTATTGTCATTTATGTCTTTATGGTTTTTCTTTGGCATACTCACAACAGACCTCACTGTGATCCATGTTTTTTTTTGGCTGATGTTTTTCCTGTGCTTAGATCTATCGCTGTCAATATCAGAATGGCTAGCGGGACTTGCTTATAGACATTTCCATATGTCAGAGTGTTGCTATGGATGGACTGGGTGTGTGTGTGTGTGTGTGTGTGTGTGTGTGTGTGTGTGTGTGTGTGTGTGTGTGTGTGTGTGTGTGTGTGTGTGTGTGTGTGTGTGTGTGTGTGTGTGTGTAGCCGGGTTAGCAGATCAAACACACATCTGTTTGTGCGATGGAGGGGAATCTGTGCTTCTCCCCCAAACCTCTCAATACTAATTAACGATCCACTGATAGTGGCCAAATGCCAACTGTCATTAGCACACAGAACAACACGAGTACACGGGTGTTGATGCGCGCGCACTAAAACACAGATGCGGTCACCCACAGCAGACCAACACAAGCCATCAAACATACATGAACACAATGCTATCCGTTTCCACTCACTCAGTGAAGTTAAAATTATCCTGCGTGAAGCCACATAAAATAAAAACTACAATGAATCAAATCATATATTATTGTTAATCCGTTCGCAACTGTTTGACTTTATTGTATGCCTGTTAAACACACAGCCGGCACTTACTCTATGCTTAAAGACGTGAATGACAACCTCAATTCTCGAGTAGATGTGGACCTTTGACTTCTTCACTGATAGTGCCATTTGCGTGCTCTCAAGCAGTGTGCTCGGTAAAAGCATCTGACAGAGATCCTTGATTTTATTTAGCGAGGATTCAAGCTATGCCCGCGTAGAAAAAGAATATTCCTCCCACTCTGGTTTTTCCTCTCCGCCTGCATCTGTCACTCTCTGCCTCGGTGACGGGGGTCAGATAGAGAGAGCAAAGCGGTGAAAAGTGCAACACTGTGAGCAGATGAGGGTCTCCCCCAGTATAAAGCCCCCCCCCGCATTACACCCATCAAGGCTACACAGACAGACGCCAGTTGGTCCGAATAATGCCACCCACGGGGGCCACAGGACCACCAGGAGAAGATTGATATTTCAATCAGACTATCGGTAATCAAACTGAGCCGTCATTAAAGTCCATTTAAATGTAAAAAAAAACAAAACATTCAAGGGTTTTATTGAGCACATACCATACTGGGAATCACATTTGCTTTGCACATTTCAGTTATGTTTTTTGCCGTGTTTAACAGTACAGTAGGTGTCTTTGCCCACCGACGACAACGGCTAAGAGGAATGCATTGACCTGAAATTCTTCCTTGAAAACCAGAGTGGAGCCTCGTCTCGTCTCCCCTCCTCTCCTCTCTCCCCCTGCTCAGCCTGCCTGCCTGCCGCCATCTCACGACAGCATCTCTCCATCTCTCACAGCCCTCTGATCTTTGTGTCAACAGGCGACACCGGCGGCTCACACTAACTCAGCACGCATCAGCCCATCTGCAAGGCAAAACCCCCCGTCTGCAAAACGCATTTGGGCAAAAAGACTTTGGGCACGATTAATGGCACGGCTAGCGAATACTGTAAGCGCTGATGTCTTTATACCTGACGAGGTACCACTGTAACGGTGCCATCCCAGGTAATAAAGACAGCCGGCGAGCCCTTCGGCAGATTTTTCCCTCAGTGAGAATGGGAATTTACGAGCAGCAGGTAGGAGATCAAAGCCGCTGTTGACAGACTCTGCAAACACAAAGATTTATTCAACTCATCAAGAATTGTCGCAATGTTTTCTCAGCGGCCTTCCTATCTCTGTGTGTACCTTTACTGATGGGGGTTTATTAGTTGTCAGTGGGCCAGGTGGGTGGCTGCGCGGTTGTCCAGCTCAAGTCCAAACTCATACAGAGGTTGTGATGACAGGATCCAAAGCACTCTGTGGTTACACAGTGGAATTCAAATGCCAATCCCTCTGCCCAGCGCCATCCCTCGCTCTCTCTCCCTCTCTCTCTCTCTCGTTTGTCATCCCCCCTCTCTTCCCTCCCCTCTCCCCCAGTGTTTGTCAGGGTTGGTGATTAGCTGTCACCCTCTGCAGAAGCAGATAACACCCCATATAGCCTGTTTCCCCTCTGGGAGCATGCACACACGTTAAACAGGAAAACACACAAACAAATACACACAAGAGCGTGCACATGTATGCAAACTAAAGGCACTTTAAAAATAAAAATAAAAACGGCTAAATGCAAAATGGTAGAATTGGTCGCATTTCTCTGCATGCATTTACCAGGATTTTGGGTATCGCCAAGATTCTATAGGTTCTGGTTTTAAAGAATATTACATTCAACAATTCCAATTCTGGTTTTAATGCTTTTTATTCGTCACAACTTGTGATGTTGGACGCACTAGCTTTAGCTGGTTTTAAGACAATATGACTTGGCATTCTATCAACTGTACACACAAACCATTTTGGACTATATCCGCCCCTTTAGCAACTCTATTGACTGCTTGCTAAAGTTCACCTTGCTGTAACCTTTATGTACTTATATTGACAAACGCATAATGAGTGACAGATCGACTTTGCCTTTAGGAAGCAATAACTAAAGTCCAGTTTTCCAACAAACCTTGAGTTTCATTAATGTAGAGCCGGTTTGAAAAGAGAAACAGTTCTTGATACCCAACGCTAGTGGTTAACCAGTTTAGAGTTTTGCATAAGTGAGTAATTATGTGTGCCGAATTTCAAAAGCATCACAGTGTCAGGCAGCTAAGCCTCAAATATAAAATGCCCCCTCAGCCTATACCCACTTCATTATTGCCTGCTCTGTTCATTGCACTCTGATCTACTTGTGTCAGAGTGTACTTTGACTAAAAGCTAAAAGCCAAGTGGCTGATTAGCAGCTCTCATGAACCCTTCCAATTCCAGCTAGCTGTGCGACTACTTTCACAACTCCAATTCTGGAGATACAAACAAAACATACAATCTTCTAAAAGTTGCATGTCGGCAGTATATAGGTGAATCAGGATGTTCTCCATCTTCATATTTAAACACAGAGACCCTCTGTTACACACTTTTACTTGTGCACTTAAAACCCATCCCAAAAATGTTCCCATCTAATGCAAATGCAACTTAAAACTTCAAACATTAAGCAAAGTGTAATGAATTTAACACTAAGAAAAAGAAACCTGCATTAAAAAGTTCTTCTGTGAATGCTTGGAGTACACTTTTATGAACACAGCACAAGCTGCCTCCTCGCTCGTCTCGTCCCCACACTTACACACAACTTCATCTTACACGTAAGTCACTTGAATTTTTGAGGAATCATCAAAAGAGACGGCGTAACCAGGACAAACAAGAAGTGCCTAAAACATGTTTTTAAAAATATGCTGAGTCTGACAGACCCTCATACATTTAGTATTTACAAACGGATAGAGCTCGGATGACTAAGGGTTGCTATTTTTGAACCAAATGTGCAGAGCCAGACAGTATTCCTCCCGTGTTACTCCGGGTTACTTGTGCCCTTTTCCATCTTGGCGACAGGTGCTGCATTGGTTGGACAGGGTGTGCAGGGATATAATGAGAATTAATTAATTTTCATCTTGTGTAGTCCTTAATGGAAATAAGTGGTTGCATCAACGTATATTATAGTCTGTTTGTCATGGCATAGTTATTGTTACACATGAATAAAGTGTAATTCAAAGACAACCAAAAATGGTAGTTTAACTTTTCATGCCAGCAATTGTCTACGAGTGGAGGAGTACATTTATAACATTCAACAATTAGTTTGCATGCCATGTCTTCCAATCTTTTTCCATCTCAAACTCGATCAATCTTTTCTAAAAAGGTAAAAGTTTGAAATGGCCCACTCCAATGTAGAATACCGTCGTGGCCTCCTCCTGCGTCAAAGCGCCATTATGACTTTGCCCAAAAAGCTCTGGGGATAAGGATGCAAACTTTTGGACAGTCATTCCTCCTAGCATTTTTTGGAGAGATCATTGACCGGTATCCAACCAACCAGCATCACATATTTCCAATTTTTAGACGGTATCATTAGCGCACATAGTGATTTACGTCGGCACACAGCAGCACAGACTGTGACCTCACAGCCACAAACCATTGACTGTATATAAAGAGTCTATGCCACACACAGACACACGTCATGTTGTTGGTGTTGCGTAGGAAATATTTCACTAATTTTACATTTGAAAATTTTCGAACAGCCTCAAATAATTTCAAAACATGAAAAAAAATAGGTATTTAAAGGAAATTCAGATAAAAGATAAAAAAAGATTTAAAAAAAAAAAAAAAAAAAGAAATATCCATTGCCCAATTTCCCACAGTGCTGCTGGGAAGGACAAAGAGGACATGGGTTTTCAATAAACCTGTTAGCAAGCAAACACTCAGAGGGTACAAAAAGCAGCCAATGTCTAGAAGGAACCTGCTCAGATCTGCAAGGACTTTCTAAGGTCTGAAATGGGCCTGAGGTGTCTCCAGAGTTTGATATCATTTCAAACGAGCTATGGAGCTTCAAGCGGATGCATGCTCAACTTGCAGCCAGATCCATTGAAAGCCCTCTCTGTGACACCTCTACTGAACCCAGCAGTGTGCTTTGATAATTTCATAGGAAACAGACTATTATTAAACACCAAAGCAAAAGGGACCCTGGCATATGCAGCAGTATAATTTAACATTAGGCATATAATACATTCGGTACCGCTGACCAATTCAAAGTACAGCTTGACAGGTTTGACTGCCAATTAATATAGCATCTCCTTTTGGTATCATCTCTGCTGTCGCTGTCACAGTACAAAGACGGATTGAAATGTAGCAGATAAACATACGCCGTGGCTTTATCTGCTGCCCCTAAGCAGCTTTACTCAAAGGGAAGCTCAAACAATGTTGGCTAATCATAACATTTCAAGAGTCAGCGTGTCATCTTGAAATTGCCAAGAAACTAGAGGTGATTTCTTAGGAGGTGACAACCCCCCCCGCGTTATGGGAGCACAATAGAAATGTAAGGTAACCGAGGAGGAAAGGGCTGAAGCAGACAGAGAGACATATAGAGATAGAGAGAGAGAGAGAGAGAGAGAGAGAGAGAGAGAGAGAGAGAGAGAGAGAGAGCACACAGAGCACAATAAAGACAGCAAGACAAACACAGACAAAGAAAGACGTATGAGATCGTGCCCCTGCCTCTGTGTACATATGGCGAAACGTGCTGGAGCAGAGAAAGACCAACACATTGAGATAAGTCCCTGTGCTCAGGCTCCCTTTTAAGGGTGATTTGGCAGCTCGGGCCTCATGTCTCTTGGCAGCCGGCAACGTATGCCCCCAATCATCTGCTGATCGCTGAATTACGGCATGGCTTCTTTTTTTTTTTTTTCTTGCCTTCTTTTTCTTTATTTCCTTCAACACTATTGGGTGATTTGCTGAGGTACTTGGAACACATTCTACAGGAACAAACCACTTTACAATGACGACTGACATATAGCTGGCTGCTTTTACGGGCAGGTTTACAGCTTTTATTTCAAACAGCTAATCAAACTCAACTCACAACACATTCAACAATCCAGTTATTTTCTTATTAAAGCCTTATTATGTATATAATAGGTGCGATCAAAACATCTAATATGGCCCGGAGAGACTCTTTCGTTTGTTGCATTGCCACCTTTGTTCTCAGCGTATACGGGAAGTGATGCATTCACTGTCCCATATTAGGTAACTACGTCAATGAAATTACTTTACAGTCAGCATGCTTTATTTATAGTAGATGCACTGTATGGTAGAAGCAGCTCCACAGGAGTGTCTCCACCAGTCTGCCAGAATAAAGCAACATGCATTTTCAGTGCCAGTCCTTTTTTTTGGGGGGGGGGGGATAGCAATTTCACTGCTAGGTACAATTTATGCCTCATGATAAACCAGCATCTTTTTTATTTATTTGATGACTATGCAAATCTATCACACACACGCCTATGGACGTAAAAAGGAGGTGACACCTTCTGTCCGATGATCTAATCACATGTCATCGATGCTCCACCTAAACAAAATGTAACTAAGGGAACGCAGACTCTAGGGATAGGAATTAAGTGTGACTGTGACAAGACGGCAAAATAATCTACGTAAATCCAGATCGAAGCCCTAAAGGCTTTTATAGATCGACGGCATAGATTTTCTCTCCGCCTCTATTTCTACCTGGCTTAGGTTTAATTCAACTCAATTAAATCAACTCGTGAGTGCAGGAGTTTCACAGAGAAAGCGATCATTCATCTTTGTGGCGAGCCACTTCATCTGAACCAAAAAAAAAACGGCCCCTACTCTGCTCTTTTTCCATAGACACCATTAGACCACTCGATATAGATTCAGCCAGGCAAGCTCTGTTATAATTACAGCAGTTGACATCCAACAAACAGCTCTTTATGGATGTCCTGGCCTCACTATTACTTTAACAAATCCGGTCATTTTTGTTGTAGGTGGCTGCTGGTGTCTGTTGCGTGTGTAATAGATATAATAGTTCCCCCTTTCCATCCATAAATTAGATGGTTGAAGCTTTTACATTTAGTAAAAAAAAAAAAAAAGAAAAAAGTTGCTTATCTTTCAACATGCAATGGGAAAAGCAGGATAATAATAAGTTATCCCTGATACAGAAACACACCTTGAGGTAAATCTGTTATCTACACCGCACACCACAGCTTTAATGTGAGACAATCAACACCACAATCAAAACAGCTATAAGGGATTGTCCTTGAGTGACTGGCTGCGACGGCCACAGAAACCTCTCCCTCATCATGACTGTATCAGGCAGCTGCTTACACGACCCCCCCCCCAAATTCAACAGATACATATTTCATGAGCTATGGTAAACACGCTGCTCTCACCAATGCCAATCTAGCATTGAATAATGCATTCATAGTGGGTTCGGCTAATGAATTGAGAGCTCGCCCGAGTGAAAAGAAGAAAGCAAATAACCAATACTCAAAGTAGAAATAGAATTAATGAGCGCTTGTGAATGCTCAAACACTCGCTTGTGGACGCGGCTCAAAAAAAATAAAAGGCAGGACCATTTTCTGTCCTCCGCCTAACCTTTGTCTGTGGTCAAAGTTCTACGTTAATGAATGCAGGAGAGGTTTTGTCGTCTTCACTACGATTGTGGGGTTTTTCACAGATGTGTAAATGATGCCGCGTGATGTGCTGCGACTGAAGCTTTGATCTGCTATTCCACAACAAAAGGCGAGGAAATCCCGAGCTCAGACAAGCCTTTTGTAATCCAGTAGAACCTCTCTCCATGTCTGATCCCCCTCCTGTCTGCTGGCCGTCTCGGCGATCAATCCGGCTGCCCACGCTTAGATGTGCCCCATTGGCGAGAACGTAGACCACAACTGGAACTTCCTCCCCCTGAGCAGAAGGTGTAACGTACCACCTGTGCATTTCAAAAGCCTATTTAACTGTGAATGAAGCCCATAGAAATAAGATGACGAAGTGAAGCCAAGATCTTTTTCAATCCGACACTGACTCCAGGGAAATATATTATACCATAGTCATGTTTTGGATTTTTTTTCATGTTTTAGAACTTAATTTGCACTCACGGGAAAATATGTCTCGTCATTCAAAGAAAAAAAAATACTGTAAAAAGTCCATTGATTCCTAAACACTATTAAACAACTCATTATGCAAATTTTATTATCATTCTGACTGAAACTGATATGGACCTGGAGGCTGTTTAATCTACAAATGGATCAAATGAACCTGATCTCAGAGTAGAGGTACTCTTTCCAAGATACAAAACAGAGTCAAAGAACTACTAAAGAATACACAAAAAATAACCACTGAGCCAAAATCACAGATCAATATTTTTTCTCAGTCGAGGAATCAGCACCCAGCTGGGATTGCTCGGCACTTGTGCTCAACATGGGGCACAGTGATGCCTATGCACCTGGAAGGGAATAAGTAAATAGGGGAAAAGTGCATTTCAGGGGCAAAGAGAAGTATTTCAGGGAGTGAACAACCACATCAGTCTACAACCACGCTCGTCGAGACCCTATGAAGAGGGCCATACAGCGGAGGTTAGAGGTGGAGGACGCACGTTCATCAGCTAAGCAAACGCCTACATTACAGGTGAACAGGGGTGTGTCTCGGGAAGAAAAAATAAAAGCCGGGGGCAGTTCAGACAAAAGAACAGGAGCTCTGGTCAGCGAGGAGACCGACAGCGTGGCCAGCCCCCTTAGGTGTCTGACAAAATTAATTAAGAGAGTGAAAGAAAAATGTCCGTCAGATCACGCGTCACGCTGTGAAATATAACCCTCCCCTGCTGTGATCTAGTGATTGCCAAAAAAAAATAATCATATTTGAAATAAGTTATATGGTGAATTTACTATTTTCTGACCTAAATAGCAGCTCACTGAAAGGCTGTGGGTGAAGCGGATACACCACGTTTCAGGTTGTAGTCGCCCTCTCATCCTTTCCATGTCTCTCTTCAACCCCCTTCATCTTAACTCGCATTGCACCGCACTCCGCGACGGCTTACTCCATCACCAGTTGGAGAGGACAGACACTCATCCCAATGGGCTGGAGGGATGGGGGTGGGGGTGGGGGTCAGCAATCATTCACTGGCCACTAAGCATATAGTAGTATTTAGACAGCTTTAGCATAATGTCACAGCTTAATGCGTGTTGGCTAATTTGCCAACAGGCTTGATGTGAACAATCTCTCTGCATGTTCTGGTTGGCCGCATGGCCTGATGGGATGGCACGCCATTAGCCCAGTCAGACTGCAGGGCCCCGCTGTTAACATTACAATGTGTGGCGAAGCACAGCAAAAAAAAAATGAAGGAGGGCTTCATCTTGCCATATTTGTGTGCTTTTCCCCGGCACGTCGTGGTCAACGGGACGATAACACAGATACAAAGCGATGCCTATTAGTAACAAAATAAATAAATGCCTTGCAATTAGAGCTATGGGGTATTAGTATTTTCATAACACCCCCTATTATATATTCACATTCTCTATCAGGGTTGGTAATCACTTGTCTCAAACAGTTTAATTACAGCTTGGCAATGACTACTTAACGTGATTAGATGTTATACCTTATTGTTGCGTGTGGCATATTACATCAATTATATTAAGAGTTATTATTTTCAGGAGGGTGCGGTGCTTGCATGTGATACAGGATGCAGTGAGGGGCTGAGTGACAGGGACTTCTTAAAGACTTAATTTTACAAATAAAGTAATCAATATAAGCTACTGCGCATCACGTCTCGCCACACGGTGAGCTGTAGGGTCTTTTGCATAATTGCAATAAAAAAAGTGTATTGGCCTGACTGATTGAATTCAGTCTTGGTAATTGCAGCATAAACAATGTAGTTGACTGTCACAGCTCCTGTGCCACTACGCTGTCAACAATCCAGATATTTTGCCAGTGTCTACGACCATCTCATGCAGATCCACAGCCTGCCGTGTAATGAGTATAATTACATGATGCGCATGTGTTACCTGTGGGGTAACGCGTACGCAGACACACACACACACACACACACACGTGGAACACAACGTGTGTTTTTCCATCCCTATGACCTGTCACTCAAAATCAGCCTCAATGGAAAAGACGCCTGGCGTCTCCGTGCCTCTCGGCCTCCCTCTCTCTTCCTCCTCCGAAATGAAAAAAAAAAAGGAGTAAAAAAAACAGACTCCAATGCTAAACCTGCATCATTTCTAATAGCCACCTGAATCCCTGTTGATGCTGCTGTCCATCAATAGGACCACCCATACTCTCGCCCCCGAGGCCCCCCACCCCTTTGATCGACATTAACGCCGCAGCTGCCCGCCAAGCGCCTCCCTCGATTCTCAATCTGTCTCTCTCGCCTCGGTTACTCCTCCTCCTTCTCCACCAGGAGAACCTCCGTGCGCTTCCAGGCAAAGTCAATGTCTATCTCTTGTCTCCCTTGTGCTACCAGTATCCAGCACACTGCTCCCCATTCCTCGCTGTTGTGTCTCGCACACATCTAAGGCATATCGGAGTTGTAAATAGAGTGGAGCTTAAATGACAACAGCCCTGCTTTTCTGGGGATTTAGGGAGGAGGGGAGAAGAAGAAAAAAAGGAGCTGATTTGTGAGAAAGACTGCTGGCGAAGATAAAATGTTAGGCTTTGGATCTAAATTCCACATGAATGCCTTTCCCTTTAGTGTGCATTATGACGGCAATGGACCATATCATAGTATTTGTTTTGCTTTAGAGCTGTCCCCTGTGATTTATGTTCCCCGAGTGCAAATTTTTCATGTCACTATACAAGCAATGTTTCTGTCATGGAGAACGTAGGGGGTATTCAGGGGCTGAGTATGAGAGATCTGTGCGCACACGTCTGCCTGCCTGTGTGTCTCTGTGTGTGTGTGTGTGTGTGTGTGTGTGTGTGTGTGTGTGTGTGTGTGTGTGTGTGTGTGTGTGTGTGTGTGTGTGTGTGTGTGTGTGTGTGTGGGTTTGGTGGCGAGGCACTTGTGGCAGTGCCAGTGTGTGACCGCAGGCCCCCCTGGCTAGGGAGCAGCGCCTGGAAAGGTTACCCAGCAGAGTGGCTTTTGTATGGTAATGTGACCTCCACGAGCTCCCTAAGGAGTCCCAACACCTGCCTAGCACCCCCCCACCCCACACACACACCACACACACACACACACACACACACACACACACACACACACACACACGTCACATCCCCGACATGTTAACTGTTTTCCCTGATAGGAACATAACTGCTGTTCTGCGGTCGCTCTGTGATGTTATTATTTATCAGATAATTACAATACGGCAAAAGGCATCGTTTGCTTAATGTCTCTCTATCTCTTGCCTGCTTGGAAGATATTCAACTACTGTGGCAATACAACAAGGGATTATTTGAATACAATTTATGATCAATGGCTGTGCAGATGCAGGAGGTTTATTATTATTATTTGAATGTATTTATTTACTTAAACACCAGTCATACCATCCATAGTAATGTAAAAAGCTTGCATGGACTTGCTATTTCAGGTTTGGACACAAAAAAAAAGCAGTTTGGTGATAAGCATGCAGACAGGAAGACAACCCCCCCTTAACCTATAGACAACTGGCTGAGCATAGAGAGAAGGGCTCTGAAGCAATTATAGCAAACTAAATGAATGCCCCCAAGTTAAATAGTGTTAATGGCGTTGAGGGAGACAAATTTGAGATGCAACTCACAGTGTGAACCGCAAGTTCTACTTGGATTGCTGAGCGCCAAACAGTAGCTTTAATTATATTCAAACCCTTTTAACGGGGAATCAATTCATGGCGTGCTGCGACAGGTTGTTCGCTTTGGAAATGGACTGAAAAGCAGCGCGCATCAGACTTTGTTTTGTTTTTTTGGTGATACCGAAGTTAGCTCGTCTTGGCGAATAAACCATTGGATGAATAAGCGGTATGTGAGAATTGTTCCACCCTTGATATAATGGAAAACAATGAAACAACTGGCAACTAGTGACACCTTCAGAGTTCTTCCCTGTGATTCGAGGTGACAGTGATGAAAATGAAGAATAACATGCGCTGTCAGGCACGAGATGATAAAGAGATAAATCATCGACAAGATGGAACCTTGCGCTGCATGTGCAAGGCATGTCTGTATTTTGCGACGTGTGTTCAGTGAAAACGTCGTACCTCACGATGGGGCTCATTGCTGCTCACCGCGCAGTGTTTTATCCCGAAAATCTGACACTGTCTTTATTCTACACACTCAGGACACTCACTGTGGTTCATGTCCACGCTCAAAGACCAGTAGATCCGAACAAAAGTCCACTCTATACCTCCATTCAAGGTCTCGGAGCTTCTAACCCCCAGAGTTGCCCAACCACCGACCCTTCTATGCCTGAGACAGCCCACCCAATCAATTTCTCCATCTTCTCCATGCTCAGAATAACCACCATCACCCCCCACACTCTGATTGCACCCACTCTGGACTTATACATGCATTAGCTTCGCACAGCTGATGGCTTTCCCTTCATCACTGTAAATGCATGCTCCGTTATTGTCATGAAATACGACTTGGAGCCGCGTCTATATGTGTCGTGTAAAAAAAACCATTCCCCTACAACGCATTTGTGTGTTTATTTATCCATTAAAGAAACTTAATTATGAATGAATGTCACATTGAATAATTCATGTGCAGCCCACCCCCCCGACGCCGGGAATAAATAGCTAGCACACCTTTGCTTCCTCCCCTTCAGTGTTCCTTCAACCCTTTTAGTAGCACCATGCACTACTGTAGGTTATTGGTCTTTCTCCCTCTCCGGAGGGTTCCTGCGCACTTAGTCCTTATTAAAATCCCCGTGGCATATAAACACACACACACACACACACACACACACACACACACACACACACACACACACACACACACACACACACACACACACACACACACACACACACACACACACACACACACACACACACACACACACACACACACACGCACACACGCGCACACACACACACACACACACATATATGAACAGCCGCACAGGCCAAGGACCGTCTGCCGGTACAAACCATTTATTAAAGCTCCTGTGAAGGTCCTGGCAGTCAGCCAGGGGGAGACATGACTTTGGATCCCATTCATGTCCACATCAGCAGAGTAAAATGTTTCTAGGTGTTGATCCATGACAGCCATTATTGCTGCAATCCAGTTTTATCACTGTCAAATTCTACAAAAGGGAAAATAAGTCCCCTTTTTCTTCTGCACTTTAACAGATTGTCAATACAGTTCAGCCAATCCAAACAGTTGCTGAGGCAGTTTATTTGCTTTTTAAGACATGTTTTGGATAGGGAGGGGAGAAACTGAACCGCTGTCGTCTTATCTCTACGGGGCCACAACCTCCCTGTAATTGTGTAATATAATGGAAAAATGTAACCTTCAAATTTGACGTTATCCAAAACACATTACGCAATTAATTCAATGTTTGGACAAATTTGTACAAACATTTTTTCCACATGGTACAATAAATAAGAATTTTATATTTTCCCACTGTTTGCCTCCAGAAGAACGCTACAGGAGGAGCTAGACCAATGTTCACATGTTTATATAAAGGGTATTTAATGGTGTCAAAGTTAATTCAATGCTGGAGCCCTGAAGAACTCGCCTTGGCTCAAAGCTTAGGGGAGTTTGAGTGTGGATTTAACCCAAAGAAAGACAAAGAAGGGGAAAGACAGAGCAAACAGGAAGTAAGACAAATTATGTGACGCAGTAGTGGTGAAGAGATTACTCTAAATAACTGCTGGGCATTCATTTGTATTAATATTACCATTCAACAATTCCAGTGATATTGTACCATGTTCATACAGCATGATACATACACAGTTGACTGCAGCAAGCAATATTTTTGATAACTTATTTGAGCCTTTGCAATCATTTGTAATAAATCCATCTATATAGGAAAAAAACTTATTGCTATACTGACTTAAACCATATCTTTCCATAATTCACATAGAAAGAATTTTGCTGGCCTAATCTTTTTATACATCATAAAGTTTCAGGAATTACTTCATGCATCTGCCACACACACACACACACACACACACACACACACACACACACACACAAAACACACACACACAACTGCAAATCTTCACACTAAAATAAACTCATTAAGAAAATAATCGGCCCAAATAGCAGCACTTTGAAGCAGTCCCATCAAACTAACCATGTCCAGCTCCTTCAGCTCTTTGCACTCGTTGCCCACATGCCATGCAGAAAAAAAAGTGCAAAGTGGTCTACAGTCTGCTGTGTCATCACCATGCATTAATACTCCGGGTGACATCAGGTAATACCATCAATTTATTCCCCATTCCCTGACAGGCATATGTCATATGTAATTCAGAATTACAGAGAGGGAGTGATGGTGCAGCCCAGGGGTGCCGTAATCATTAAGGGGCATGAAACTATACAATCCTAATTTACAACTTCTTCATCACCTCCATTCCGTGCGGAGGGGAATGATCTACAACAAGGTGGTCCGTTTCAGCGGTCAGAGGAGGTCTAATGCATTTGGTGGAGGCTGATAACAGTGCTTCACTTTCACACCGTGCACTCGGAGGGAATTACAGGGCTGCAGAGAGGAGAAATGTCTGAGTGCTTTAGTTAAAACCAGGGGTAAATGCTATCTCGTGCTTACATGCTCCCTGATCCAGGCGAGCCGAGGCTGCCCGATCGTTGCGGAGCTCGGCCCATTTACATTTTCACTTGACACGGTCACTCGTACTGTATATTCTGCCTCACGGAAAAGGAAAAAAAAAAAATCGATTGTGCAGCCAAAGGGGGCCCTCTGTTCTACAGAACACTGGTCTCCAGCCAAGCCTTACCTGGATTGAGAGATATGAGGATGAAAGGATTGGGGTGCACTGAGACCGTAGCCGTGGGGGAGGGATTTCAAGCGCCGGGGTTGAACATGTTCACGTTGAACGCTTTGCAGGGGATTGGGTAAGGCACCTCTCTGGGGAGGAGCGAGGAAGCAAATAACGTGTGAGTATCTATTAGCTTTTTGAGTAACTGCCGCCCACCATCTGAGAGGCCTCAATGGCTAATCTATCGGTCGAACATAAGGGGCCTGCCACACAGCTCTCTCTCTCTCTCTCTCTCTCTCTCTCATCGCCCCAGCTGAGACATGTCAGATTTTCTCCTCATTAGGAGTGCTGTTCTTTTTAATATGCCCACCCAGCAAACGCAACACCAGACCCACAGAGGACACCCTGACCAGTCGCCCTGTCACTTTTCTTGCCCCGCTAACTGCTTTTCACGCCGGAGGAGAGAAACCGAGCCCCTGGCCACTTCCTGTGCGTCAACGTGGCAACGGCCCCGGCAAACCGCTGTTCATCACCCTCACAGTCAAGGCTAAATATGAACACACATATGAATATATGAATAAGCGAACGAGTAGGTTATTGTTATTCACCTGCACGCTCTCTGCAAAGTCTTTTTTGTTTGGAGCCCGCACTTCTGCTGAGCACGGGCTTTCTGACAGTTGTGTGTGTCTGAAGCGGGGGGGCAGAGGGGAGTGGGAGCACAGGTGTTACCGAGTGGCTCTTTTTACACAGAGAGAATGACCTGTGTCTGCAAGTGCCCCCACTGTCTGTCTTCGGAGCTTCCTGCTATGCCCCCTCCCGTGCCCTCGTTCTTCAGCGGCTACCATGCTGGCATAAAGACTTGCCATTTGCCCAGATGGTGGACAGCAGGGCCCCCCCCCCTTCCCCTCACACTTCCTATGTCAGGGCAGTGCTGCCCCCCTGAGTGTGTCTGAGATGCAGCTTCGGCCCATATGCCCAACTGAAGAAAGAGACCATAGAGCAGAGGGACGGGCTTCGGTGCTGCCCGAGACAAAAAAGGTAGATGGACACATAAAAACATCTGACCTTCTTGCAGCCTTTTTAGTGCAGCCTTGTCTTTGTTATTTCATCTCAAAACCAATGGCATCTTAAGAGCCTCCACAACAGTAACAACAACAGCTGATATGAAAGATCCACCAGTTCCTTCAGCAAAAATCTTGAAGAAATACAACCATCCAAGCACATTTGACTGGTATGAAGGGATCATAAACACATCGATATGAATACGATTTGGCTGTGTACATTGAAGCACGAGAAGCTTTCAAAACAAGTAATCAGTTCATCATAAAACCACAAGCATCTCTTTTTTGCCAAGCAACCCCCTCTCCTTCCAGATTTGCCCACGCTGTTGCCACCTCTGCTCAACCTCGGCCTCCAACACCTGTCTGTTTGTGAGGGTACCATGGATTAGAGAGTCTGCATATGGTAATAGGTGGACTCTTATTCACATTAAATTATTAGGAATCCTTCAGAGAACACTGACTTAACTTTTGGGCTTGTTATGTCTCCTTTAACAAGCATGTATACAAGATATGCAAAAGAAAACCATTCCACAAAGCATTGATGTAAACATGTAGGACAACATGCTTGTGTGCAGTATTTGGCACTGTGTTAAATGCAATAATTTAATCATGGAATTAAGTTTAATTCATCACGTCAAAACAATGAATAGGGGATATTGGGACTCCACTGAAATCCCAAACCATGAACCACCAATGGCTCTGATAAAATGCACTGTTTACACACATTAGTAAAATTGGAGTGAATGCAGTACATAACATTTTTATGCCTGTCATTTCACTTATTTTTCACGAGTACTTAGCGTGGCTAGCAATGCTGTCTGTCGACTGCGGGATGAAAGCTGGGGAAAAGTGGCTTTGTGCCTACTGCTACGCATCAGGCTCTTCAAGTTCATAATGTCAGACTGACACCAGGAGACAGGTAGTGCCAGGAGTGATGCCCAGGAGTGAAGGGAAGGTCAGCGAGGCTTCACAACCCAACTGGGGCTGATGCCACAGCATGTATGGCTCAAGTGCTTGGCAGTGCATCTTAACAACAAAATGTGACATTTTTAGAAGCTGTCAAATTGCAGTCTAAAAAGCGGTCTTGACTGGGGACCGGGCCGGAGCACCGCTGCAGGGCTTTCAATCTGCCCGTAATGGGAAAGATGGAAGAAGATAAGATTCCAATTCAGCCACTTCTGCACGGCCCAATGTGATCACACTGCAATCCGACAGGGCATTTGGGGAGTTGAAAGAATTCTTAAAGAGACAGAATATCTTCAAGTATGGCTTGATACTCACACAAATTCCATCACTGCTCCTAATTGTTCAGCTCAGTGAAAGTGAGTGATGTAATCTGGTGGTTTACCCATTCTGTCCTCTATCACAATCATACGGTCTAGATGGCAATGTGACTGCTTGGTGAATATTACACCAAAGTGAGTAAGTACAAATAAAAATAGGCACATATTTGCACCAAAGGGACATATTGTTTTGCTCTACTTTTTTGGTTTCTTTTTGTGTATTTAATGTTGTGTACTAAAATTGTACTTAATTACAAATTATTGTAATTGTCTTATTTCCACAAGTAAATCACATTACAATTCAGTTTGATGTCATCCTTGCAAATACGACCAGGAAAAAAAAATATTTCTAACATTGCAACAATTAAAACCCAATTGCACTGACAGAAAAACGTATCTTAGCATGTTAACATTTAAAGTACTTTGATGAAACCATTAGAACTCCTCTTATAAACTTAAAAGGTGCTGAATTTGATATTCAGAGCATTAATATAGCAGCAAATAACTATTTGCAATTTAAAGATAGTGGATAAGTGTAGTAATGTCTACCGGAGCCAGCTCAGCCGCCGCCATGTTGAGAGCCGTGGGGAGGCAATCCTTCAATCACAGATACTCTCTGAATTTTGAATTTAGCACCTTTAACTCTTCCCTCATGAACTCCACTTAATCAGTGTCTCCTGTTTGCGAGTCCACCCCACCAGTGTTGAGGAGCCAACCTGAGGAGTGTTGCCAAGTTACTATGGAACCATGGTGCTCTCACATTAATGTTGTTTTTAGAAATGAGCACACCTGTGGAGAAATAAATCCGATTGCACAAGAGTAACAGCCTCTACGGCCCCAGCGACAGAATGTGGCTGAATATAAAAACAGATGATCATTTATCCAGTACGACCACTGGGCATTATAACCTTAATCATATGGAGAGAGTCAATACTCTGAAGGAGAGTGTAGGTAAAGGAAGGACAGCCTGACGACTGAAGCTTCTGCCGTAACATAGTCGTGACCACACAATGGAAATATCTCTTCTGTGTCCCTAAAGAGATGTACATAAATAAACATGTAGTATATGTCTAAAGTGGTTTGGTGGGTGGGGCATGAAGATAAATTCCAGTTACGCAGATACAGGAACAGCGTTTGGCTTGACTAGAAGCAACACTGCAAACACAAAGATGTGAGGGGCCATTTCAGATTCAATTAGCCACTCAAAGAATAAGCAATTGCGTATATTTGTTGTCTTTGTACTATTAATAACAAAAAAGGAAAAAAAAGAAAAAACTTTGCATTGGCGCTCTGCCAAACCGCACCATCAGGGTATCACGCCTCTCAACTCCCCATGCACATATACACGCTGTCTAAACCCCAATCAACAATTTTTAATTAATCTTCAGGATTCATTTTGTCGCCCTGGCTTGTCTTCATAAACGGGCACAGAGAGTGGGCCTCAAATACAAAGAAAAAAAGAGAGGGGGGAGGAAGAAAAAGATTTCCTGTTTCTTTTTAGCCAATCTAAATTCTCACAGTTTTCCAACAAAAACCTCATGAGTTGGGGAAACAATACCCCTCTTATCTGCAGGAATTGGGTGAAATTTCTGCTCTGTCTCTCTTTTATTTGGCCATATTCAAACCTGTCACAATTGAGAACACAGCCAGCAGAGCTGCTTTGTGCTGCCAGGAGATAGAGCTACTGGTTGTTGCTGCTGTTGTTATTTTTTTTTACCTTAACCCATCAAGTCCAGTTTAGCAACACCAACAAACCAGTGTTTCATCACTCATTGTGGCATTTTGTGCGGTGGTGTCGGCTTAACATGTCCTGCGGTTTATTGTTGCGTGGACAGAGTAAAGAAAGACCGTTAAGACAGAGGTGTCCATTCACTTAGCAGTTTAGTACACATCAGCGCTAAAAGAAGAGAGGAGATAAAGAAAAAAAAGCAGGAGAGGATAAATAGCTATTTGTATGTTTCAGAGGCCTTTTGTTGACAGTCAGCATCAAATAATTCTCTTCCATGTCGTCTCAGCCCCTGTCAGATTGTCATGGAACCTTCCTTGAAATCAAAAGTCTCTCTCTCTCTCTCTCTCTCTCTCTCTCTCAAACTGATCTACATTCAGACCCCGCACATTTCCTCTTAACAGACTTTATTCTCTGTTAATGCTATAGAGAAGGAGCAGGCTGAAAGAGACAGCCAAAGACCTGAAAGAGCGGGAAGATGAGCATATGATTGTAAAAAAAAATTAGAAAAAATAGCTATTTAGTTGTGACGATCTAATTTGAGCTCTCAACGTAAACCAGGACCGACATGTCCAAGCCGACTGGGGCCTGCTCATAGCACGTAGCTCACACTCTCGTCTTTCTCTAACTAGTGCTCCACCAGTGGTTAAGTAATGACGTGAAGGCAGAGTTTGAAATGTGAGCTCAAAGAAGGAGACGCATGTTCCTCTAATCTCTTTCAGATAGGGCTGGAAAAAAGCCTGCTCAGTGTTGCATTTGGGTGCTTTGTGTTTTTGAGTGAAGGATCAGACTAGAACTTCTGACAGTAGAAATATGCTGCTTTCTGAAGTGAAGAGCGGTTTGAACCAAAAAGAAAAAAAATAACATCAACAAGCTTAGACTTTATCGGCAAACAGATTTGTGTCAGTAAGGTTACATACTCTTAATTTGGTGAATTACTGGGATCAGTGTAGACGACTCAATACCACCGATTCTTTTCCAACTTTTCCCCCCCACAATAGAAGGAGTGCGCCCAGTGGTAAAACACTGGATGCTGGTGTCTGAAGGTGGGAAGTTATTAACAGGTGTGAAGCAAATGTGTGAGACCCCATTTTTGTGACTCACCGGCGCAAAGTGCAGTCGGTTGTGACGAACAAACCGTGGAAAAAGGCTATGTTAGTTATTTTTGGTGACCAGAGGTGCAGAGTGCACCTGTGATTCAGTTGGAGTCGATGATCCATGAAGAGTACAGGTGCAGATAGGTAATGTACACGTTTTTAAGACATGTGCACATTGCCATTATTTTGCCAGACGCACAAGGGTTTTAAAGTGATGTCTAAGTGTGAAGATTTGACCCTGTTTACATGGGCATAACGCCTTTCTTTCCAATATTCTGAGCCAAGCATTGGTCTTTTTATGCCATTTACGTAATTGTACAAACCAGCAATTCAGCATAACAATCTTTGTTTACGAAGCCCATGTATTAATTCAAATACCTAGAAAGCATAATAGATTTTTTTCCTTTGCCAAGTAACTTTTTCCCTGTCCTGCCACTATCAAATTCAATCAAAACAATTACAGCCTTGACTGTGCCCTACCACATTATACGGTGTTAGCTGCAGCCACGGGGCCTTTCTCTATTTCAATTAAAAAATGCGGTGCCTTCATCAAAACGGTTTGTTAAAAAAATAATAATAATAAATAAATAAAATCAACTGCTCCAGGTGCTACTTTTGGGAAGGACCACTGCAGAGGGCAAGATGCAGGGAGCTACTAAACCGACAGCATCTCTGTGTTTTGGATGAGGAAGTGGAAACTATGAAATGTCCTAAAGATCTTTCATGGAGCTGTGTGGTGTGTTCAGTGCAACAGTGCGTCCAGAATGTCAATGTCCATGCTCGGGTACCCCTGATTAGTTTCAAGTTAATACCGTGTTGTAGCCTACTGCGGGGAGCACAAATGCATTCAGTAATTATGTGCCAATGTTGCCAGTGTCATAGTGCTCTCTGCTCAAGGTGCCACCTACACTGAAAACAAAGGTAAACTGTTACAGTAGAGATCAGTAATAAACAACATTGTGTAATATATTGTGATACAGCTAATATAAATCCATAATCATCTGAAAGCGGTTCTCTAGGTTTTCAGTACGGACACCTCCGGAATGCTTTATTGTAATAAATCAAAAGGAACAAATCTAAATTTAATGAAATATTCAATCAACCTTAGAACTGCTAAAATGCCAGCTTAATATGTCAGTGGGGAGAAAACAGCAATGATGCATTCTGGGCCTCAACTCAGCAAGTAGAGTGTTTCCCTGAGCTTCATGCCTCAGCAAAGACATTTAACGCACAGGACCTTTAACTTACCGCCGTTGCAAGGTTTGTAGGCAGACCGCTGGATTACGCCTTTGACACGCTAAAGATGCCGATGTGCAGTAGGACCTTTAATGCATCTCCGTTGCATTTTGTGTATCTGTGCACTTCTTTCAGAGTGGCTCTAACAACCATGGATGAAATGTGATATTTTCCTCCACAGGATGGGATGACGTGGACACTAGAAAGCATAAGTCAGGTATTTTGGGAGAGCCGTTTCTGAGGTCATCAAACATGACACACTAGCTTAAGGCAACTGCTCCCACTCTTCCAAGTGGAAATGGAGAGGAGACAACACACACAGCGCCTGTCTACCAGTCTGGCAGTATCTGACAGCCTTCCTTTAGCAGTCTCCTTTATCTCTTACACCCTCGTACACAAGCATATAAATATACAATGGAAGCTGTTACGATCCCACACAGACGCAAACATCAATGAGCGCACTCACTCTGTCAGTCTGTTTCAGAAGTGAAATTATTCCATCTCTCAGGGGTCCTGTTAAGCTCTTACAAAGCCTCGGTGCGTACAGCAGGTAGATTGATTGTGACTTATTAACTGTGAGTGAGCCTAACAGAGTGCATTAAAACAAAAGGAAATGTGATATCCCCAACCATCAAGTGCTTGTTAGAGCTTTAATCAAAGCCCCTTCCGAATCTGCATACGGAGTCCTGGTAATGAATTCCAAATGGCGTCTTTAAAAACAAGGGGGGACCACGCCACAGAGCCTCGTTACGCGAGAGGACACGTGAAGATTTTTTTTTTTTTTTTTTTACAAAAGATCTAGCTTGGGAACGGCAGGAAATTGTTCTCAATAATTACGTCTCTAGCATTCACTGTCATCTAAATCCTATTTCTCAGAGGAGCGCTGCACACGGGAAGAATCGCTCAATTTCTTAACTCTCCTAAATGAGTCTAACGACTATGATTATCACAAACAAAAATACCTATAACTTATTCATACTCAAGTGGCAAAACAGCACCTGACATAATTTGATCCAGGACAGGAGTATTGATGACAGTGTATCTGTTTCAGCTCTGTGAATGTGACTGAGATAAGTGTAAATCACAATGTGGTGTGGGAGATGAACACTCCTCTTGTTGTCCCAAGTCACAAGAAAAGAGACTAAGGTGACAATGAATAAGGCAGGTCATTTAAATCCAGCAACACAATAGTTGGCATTTAATACTATGATATTTTAATGCAAATTTAAGCTTTCAGAAAATATTAAATTAAAGCAGGGCATATTAAGTGCTTGCCTTGGTATCGAATCAAACAAACCCTATCCTATAGTATATAATTTAAAGGTGAGGCTGTTATAATAAAATCATTTTTTTTGCAATATGGGTGCATTGACCCTTCAGTCCATTTGAATGTTATTTATACAGCCCATTAGACTTGTATATTGTAATAAACAAAAGTTAGATTTTTGGGTATATCAAGTATAGTGTAAATTCAGAGGCAACCTTGCTGTCATTTTAAAATTCCTTATATATAATAAGACATTATTAAAATGATAAACATTAATAATAGTGATAATTCTTATTATGCAAACAATTACGATTATCATTTTAGCTATAATCGGGCAGCCGTAGTCTGAGCTAAAAGTCCACATAAAGTAAATTTAAGAGTTGATAGGAGTGGCTGATCATTTCTAGAGCCAACACAAGAAAGGGGAAACATAACAGGACCAAGCACAGCTATTCACAACAAAGTTAATCAGGCCTGCCTGAAAACAACTGAAGCTTCAGCGGATGTCTAATTGGATTAAACCAAAACAGAGGATGTGTTTTGTGTGCAGTTGTTGTGATGGCTTGACCTCTAATGGCAGTCTTTTTTTTTGTTTTTATTTCCTTCAGCTCCTCAATCAGACTAAGACTAATGACTACTGGCACATCTGACACATTGTGGCCGGGCAGTTTTCTAGAGAGTGACTTGTAAGTTAAAACTGAGGGAGAATTGGTCAAGGTCATTCAGAGAGGCGAAAGCAGCTCCAGCAGCGCCAAACCCACACAAATCACAGACCGTCTGACTTGCCGCTCTCTCTGCTCCAGGGGACATTTAACCCACTCCTGCGGTGACCTTTCCAGGCAAGAAGTGCTGTCACTTCAGAGGTTTATGTGGCAACGTACCTGCCAGGACAGCTGATGACACATTTCAAACAGGACATGCAAGCACCTCGGTGCTGTTGAGAGGAGTTTAAGGAAGAGGAGAGGGAGAAGGGCTTACAGCTCCCTTAGGCTAATGCTAATCTCGACTACACCGCTGCACAGGCCACCTCCACTGTAACCTAGCAAATTGTTCCAGGCCTACTAAGCTGTAATCAACAGTTACACTCATAATTCTGTATATAAGAAGTGGACAAAGTCACAGGGATGTCATCCATTGGTTTGTGGACTAGAGTTTTGAAGCCACGAGTTCCACATTTTAGCCGTCGCCATCTTGATTTTTTGCGACCAGAAATGAAACCTGAGAGTGGACTGAAGCACAACTAAATGCTGAGGTTTTAGGCAACCAGAATGTTACAATTTAACTTAATGAACTGAAAACCCACTGTGAAAGGGTTAAAATAGAATGATGAAAACACGGACAACTCCCAGACCGGCAATGCCGTGGTAGCGGCCTGTCAATCACAAGGTAGCCACGCCCCTAAAGCATACCCTGCTTTATCTTCTATTTTTCACAAAATGGGACCATAATTTACTAAATGAACATCACGATCTATTGAGGAAGACCTTAAACTCATGTTTACATTGTTTACTAAGGTAATAATCAAATCGAGAAGTAGGGTCATTTTCTCATAGACTGCTATATAATCAACCAGAGGAGTCGCCATCTGCTGGCCATTAGACATAATGCATGTTCAAGGCACTACTGCCTGGTAATACTCCTTCACAAAAAGTAAATGTTGGAGGAATTTAGTACTTGTAATTCTTTGTCCAATGCTAAGTACACTAGACATCACTAGTGAGGGTAATTTACTGCATTTATCTAAGATTAGGTTGCAAAAAATGTATTAAAATCAAGGTGACAGGAAATGTGCTGTCTCTAAAGAATAATTCAGAAACCCCTCCTGAGCCAATCGGGAGCAAATATGTCTTTTGTTTTGAGTGCCAATTATAGCGCACCATCGGGCCAATCATTGAATTCTTTTGAATGCTGTGGCAAGATGCACAATGTTGCCATGTTGCGTGAAATTAACTGAGCAAATGGACAGAGACCGATCCATAGTCCTGTTATCGCGGGGTCGTAACTGGTGCAGCCGTGATTATTCTATTGTGTCTCTCATTTCACTATTTTTATACACGCACAAACACAAACACACACACATTACTGCCAAATTGACTGAGCTGACACGACCTCTGTAAAAAATGCCTCTATATTTACTGTGAGTGTTTCAGGATCAATTCAGTGGTTGTGTGTGTGTATGTGTGTGTTTGTAGGTCAGCCTTTTAAGCACTGCCTATCATCCGAGAGGCTGTGAGCCATCAATGACTAATGTGTCAGTCTGTCACAGTCAAGGACCTACCATATGGCGCCAGTGCCCCCCCACTTAAACTAATGGGTGGGCTGGGAGAAACAGCACAGCTAACTAACCACACTCACAGAGCTGCAGTAAGGACGCAAATGTTAATTGGTTATTCTTTTTTTCGTTATCAATTATTGGCCACATTAGCAATTCATAATTGATTAACCATGAAAGCTCATAAAATAGAAAATCCATGCTTTTCCAGCACAACCCTAGTAAATAATGCACTTGAATTATAAATAAACTACATACGAGTAAATTAATATGAGCATTGAGCATACATTGAAAATGTATTCTTGATTGATCAGAGGTCTTAAGGATGGTTTAACTGATCATCGACGAATCATTGATATAGCTAGTATGTAGTCTAAGTGCATACTATGAGCAGGGCAGTGCGCCGCGCCAATTAGAGCGGACTCAGCCTGCGGAGGGTGTCCCAGGGGCGAAGCAGCACGGCGGCCACATCTCCCAGGAAGCCCTCCAATTACCACCCAGCAGGCGCAGTGTCTGCTTGACTCATGAGGACGCGTGACGCACATGAGGAACCTCATAGATCTGAGCCACTCCATCCGTCTTCCTTGGCAGTCTTGAGTCCCTGCCCCTCCCCTTCCCCCGCCCTCTGCGACTTTTAATCCAATATTTTTCCATCACCTTCGCTTTTCTATCCTCCCTTCCTCAATGTGTTCCTTCCAAAATTGAAAGTAATTCCGAAGATATCGACCAAGTGGAGTCGAGGTAAAGGAGAGGTTTTTACTGCGTTGCCTTTTATACGGCGTCTTCTTTGTATGGGGAGTCGTGGGGGGGGCAGCTGATGTGACCTGACCTTGCCACCACATGGCGACTACTGTCCCGACCCTACTTGCGTTCCTGCTGATGAGACGCCGGCCATGACAGTCCATCAGGGTCCCTCCCTGTTAGGAGGCACGACAGTGTTCTCCCTACTTAAATCCACCCAATGTCACTTTCAAAGTCTGTATTTCATAATCAGCTGCTAAGGAGATGTGTCAAAGGTTGGCTAATGTGGTAACAAAGCAGGGGCAGTTTGGCTGACTGTTGCCTCAAATACATTATGCAGCTGGAGCTTGACAGAGTGATGTAAAGGTCTCGCTAATAATGATTTTTATCGAAAGCAATGATGTAATGAATGTTTTAGGAATATCATTTTCACAACTACAACAAAAACGTAACTTAGTTGTCAGCAGGTTTTTTTGGTTAAGAAGAAAATGTACATCTTTTATCTTTATCTCTACATGATGAGGGTTTACTGTTCATTCACGTTTTTATTAAATATTACGATATGTAAATATCTGATTCTGCTTTCTTAGTTGATTCTTAAGGCAGTAAATGCTTTTTCATATCAAACATGTACGGAACTGAAATAAGTAGTATTAGTTGTGTCTCTAAAGTATTTTGTGATGCTTTTAGCCACATTATTCAGCACTAAATCTGTTACATCATACTGTGCATATGTCCACTGATGCATGCTTTAGGGCCAACGTAAAAGGAAGTGCAGTGCTGTGAGTCCGAACTTCGCTTTTGGTGATCAATGAAGGGAAATGATAAGGACAATTCATAACAAATCCCCAGTTGTTGTATGGCTGACACCGGGTCCATTTCAAAACCTTTTTTACCATGGTGAATAACTGTGCCCCTTCTGCCTGGTCCACACCTTCTAAAAGATTAGCGCTGACGCTAGGATCCGTGTCCAACGCGCTTCGCCAGGACTCCCCCTCTCAGCCGATGCAACCTGCGACTCATGAAGCTGTTCCACTGACAGGGCCTTGGCCCCATCCGAGCCTTGCAGAAGCAAGTGTGTCAGCCATGCAAAATGGAGAACAGATGTGGTGTATGGGCAGAGTAATATAGTCTTAGGCTGCCTCCACTGCACCTGATGATATGGAGCCAATAGGGGCATTTGTCAAATGCAATCAGGTGTGATGGAGGGAAGAGATAGAGCGGAGATAGGGAGAGAGAGAGAGGGGGGTGGGGAGGAGGGGGGGTCTGAACAGCTTGAGCCCTGCCAAACTCTCTTCAGAGCCTCAGCTGTGTGTGTGTGTGTGTGGGGGGGGGGGGGGGGCAAAAGACCAAAACATGCGCCCAGCTCTGTTTTGGAAGGAGAGTATCACTTACAACAAACTTTAATCACACAAGAGAGATAATTAAAAAAAATCACAAGCACAAACTGTGGATCATTTACAGCCACGCTTAAATGCTAGACTCCCCAAAAAAAAACAAAAAGAAGGTGCACCTCAAATGCACAAATTTTCTAAAATGCCACGAGGTCAGATTTTAATCAAAGGTAAGAGACACTAAGCTCTTCATTTCTGTGTGAACTATGGAGCTATCTCCTTTCTGCTGCTCTTTTCTAAGCCTATAAAAAAGGTCCACAAGGTCACAATAAAGGCCAGTGCAGTCCCCGAGTGGGGCACTTGAATGGAAAGTCTGAATCTGATTTACAGTTTGGCCACATGTGCAAGCTGCCAATGACTAGGCAGCCAGCCAGACAGAGTGGGAGAGAGGAGTGTGTCTGTGAGGCTGCAGGTGGTAATGAATGCTGGCCTTATCTCAGAATTCGGAGTACCAAAATAGTGTTTTTTACCAAAATAGTGTTTTTATATATATATATATATATATATATATATATATATATATACATAATCACATTACATATACAGAAATAAATGGTGGAGCAAACAATGTTAGATATCGGATCTAAATAAATACCTAGTATGATATTGAGATGATATGAGATTTCCAAATCAGCCTCAACTTGCTGAAATTTTGATCTGTGTCAGTGACATGCGTTACAATTTCTTATTCTCCACTCATGCTGAAGTTTCCCTCCCTTATGTAAAAGGAAAATTGCATCTATTTTGCATGTGTCGCATCCTCAAACCAGATGGCAATGTGGCAATTTAGTTAAAGGATTCCTAATTAAAAAAGGAACGCCATTGGTGGAAAATTTGCACTTTCTTTTTTTCAATTTGCGAAAAGCAAAACATTAAACCACCATAGGAACATAATTCAGATATATGTGCCATTTCACTAATTCAAATCTGTCGCACCGTGGGATGCGACTCATGCTGTGTAAATACCACTCGCTCTCTAAATCACATGGGTAGCCATTATGTGATCATCTGCATTCTTCTTTATGAGTACTTATTGTCGAAAAGAAAAAAAAGATGATTGCCAAAAGATAAAAGCAAAAGGTGAGCCACAAAGACGGTAACATGACGTATAATGAGACATGAACTCATGTAAACTGACTACATGATTGCTAGGTAGAGATATTAGTAAATCTTTTAAATCTTAAAAAGGATACTTATAAAGATTTACATGTTTTGTAATGTCTCTATTTGAAAAATAATAAAGGGAAATATCTTGTTATCAGATTTTTGAAACACTAAAATATCAGTATCAGTACCTGCCTCAAAATCCAGCATCACAGGGATCTACTGAGTAGAGTGTTATCCATGCCTGCATTCAGATATATATTGCATTAAAGTGCAGAGATTCTCAAAAGGCTAAAAAAAACATAATTCAGTAAGCTGGTAATTAAGGTAATGTGGTCATCTCCAGTGTGTTCCAACATGTGCATTTTAGGTGTGCACAAAAACTCATTGGCATCACCACAACCTACACCGGCGCACAGCTGTAGCTCGGTTGGCAGGACAAAGACAATCAGGGAACACTGCCACATCTGGACTTTGCATTGGGACCGGCTTAGACGCTGTATCAGTACTCCTGAGACTAGAAGTAAACACACACACACACTTTGCTTTAAATAGGCAAACTATGGCAGCAAAGAAATTGGGTAAAAGCATCGCATATCCATAATCAAAACACAGTGACTGTAAAACTGTGATAACAATAGGTTTGATAATGAATTCAGTGAAAATAGTGTGTCTTATCTTTCTCTTTTTTTTAGTGAAGTTGTATGTGAGTGTTCCATGTGCCTATTAAGATGTACCAGGATGTAAGCCCGTCACTTCTATTCACATACCATTTTCACGTTAAACACGGTTTAGAGCCAACGCTGGCACTGCACGAGCAGATGGCTAAAATGACATTTGCTACCCGAGTCTGTTTTTGTCTGCAAAACCAACCACACACCCGATACAAACGCGTGCACACACAAAATAGTTGCACAAATCCCTGTGCCTATTCCAAGTGTGTCGAAAAAACAAATCAATCAAACTGATGCATGCAATATGCATCCTTATAACGCCACAAATATGCTATATTCATATTTTAACATATGGTCACCACGCAACAATATTGAGAGCATGTTAACAGGAAACACAGGTGTGATGGCAGCTCCTATTTCCTGTTCATCCTACTTCTTTTCATTGAAAGTAACTTTTTTTTACACGTACATATCTGCTCATTCACACATCGAGCTGGCAGCTGGAAGACTAGCTTGGCAGATGCTTCGATGCAATCAACTCGTCACTTGAGCATGATACCGCCTGTCCATTTTGTGTTCACCTCGTATCACATTCAAATGAAATTCAAAGCTGTTTCCAAACCCCCCTCCCACCAGCCCCCCTTCCATCCCAACATGGTACTAGCAGCTAAAGCAAACCACTTCCATTATATGACAGAGATGTGTTGAATTATGTGCTTCCAGGTTATACAACTAATCTGTATTTTGAAGGAATGTGAATGTCCTTCTGTGCTACCAAAGGAGAACTGGGGAAAAAAAAAAAAAAAAAAAAAAAAAAAAAAAAAAAAAAAAAAAAAGAAGCAAAGCACAGACAAAATGTTAAGTGACACTAATTTGGTCGAGCCAATTCAATGAGTTTTAATGAAATACAATTTATGCTCGGGCAATACTCCCACCAGTTGGTCTGAGTGTTGGTGAGAGGGAACATTTACATATTCCTGTCTATCATAAACACATCCGACACAGCTGGTTTCACCTAAACCACTAGAGGGAGAAATACGCTGTGCTTGTGTGAGAGTCAGATACTCAATATATGTATATGTATGGAGAGGCTAATTTTCCAATCAGAATTGAAATGTATTTCCAGTCTTGACACACGCCTTTTCAGTCCGCATAATTTTATTTTAGCGGGTAATTCGTCTTTAAAAGGGGATGAGTGCTCCTAGGTGGCTTTTTACAATGTGTGTTCAGCTGGAAGAGACTGATGCTGGGCTGGCAGTGGGCTTATCAAAAAACAAGTTGAGGCAGCGCTCCAGGCGAGACGGAAAGAAGGATAAAAATCCATGCTTCTGCTCAACTAACCATCAAACCTAATTACCTGTGGATAGGACTTATGGGCCACATGTTGGGTTCAAAGTTTCCTGATCAGGAAGTGGCTTGGGAGGGAGCTTTGGCGTGTGCGTATGTGTGTGTGCGTATGTGTGTGTGTGTGTATGTGTGTGTGTGTGTGTGTGTGTGTGTGTGTGTGTGTGTGTGTGTGTGTGTGTGTGTAGGAGCCTGGTCAATGTGTCCGTGACAAAAAGATTACGCTGACAGACGAGACTTGGTGCCAGATCTTGGCTCTGTGCCATTAGTTCAATCAAGCAGATTTATTTAGCTTTTAGACAATTCGACCAGAACCCTGAGATACCACTTCAGAAAATAAGCTAAAGATTATTCATGGCATGGCGGCTAAGATAGGGGATGTGTTGTGGCTCTCCAGCACCGTATCTGCTCCCTCACTACTACTTATTCCTTTCTTAAGAGTAGAAACAATGTTTTTAAAAAAAGCACAGGGACACATATGAGGCTTAGGCATCAAGAGTAAATCACACAGAGGTCAGCTGAACAAAGGAAAACGTAATGACTGCCATGTAGACGCACGTGTGTGAATTAGCCTCAACATAAAACGCAGCCGCAAGATGCACCACTCTCAACGCCGACCTTCACCTCGGCCCATAACCCAGAGTGCTTTCTGTTTTAACAACTAGAGAAATGTCTCACGTAATTACGGATCACCTCTTTCCACTACGGAGAATCACAGCTCAGTGCTGTTGACTTTACATTAGGTTGATCTTTGAATAATCACATGATTTTATATTCCACCAGTTTACATTTTCTTTATGATACATGTGGACATGGGTTTTCAATCCATGCGGCTCTTGTTGGGGATTCAAGGTTTAATATTGTTTAGTACTGTTTAACAAATACAGAATTATTATTATCATCATTATTATCCCATGGCGATCTCATTATAACTATTTTTTTTTCACCATTTTATTTTACACCAGTGAAGAGCTTTTTTACTTCCAGTGAGATGCTCGGGAAAGACGGATATTTAAAAATAAAATAAAAAACTAATGCCTTGAACAGATAGCGCCTATGCTGATTGTGTGATCTCAACCAAAGTGTGGTCGAACACCAACGTAAATCTTTACGCTGTCATTACACTGTCAAACATCAAACATGTTCATTTCATTCTGCCCCAGGTAGCTCCCCTTTAAGTTGCCGACTGCCATACAGTTGCCTCAAGGAAAAATGGGCTTTTGTTGAGCGTGACATACAGTATGTTACCTTCAATCATTTTAAAAAGGCTTTGAAAAGAAACCGCAAGAGAGCTATTACTTCACTATTCAAAACTTGCTTGTAATTGTTTAAGATGTTAATGATCAGAATATATTGCCCATGGAGTGAATCAAGGAAAAAAGTTATTATATTGGTCCTGGTCATACAGTATTTAAATATATACATTACATTACATTACAGTCATTTAGCAGACGCTTTTATCCAAAGCGACTTACAATCAGTAGTGTATTACATATCATTCACCCATTCACACACTGATGACAGGGCTACCATGCAAGGTGCCACCATCAGACTCTAACTAACGTTCATGCAACATCCAGTCCGATGGCAAGCCTTCAGGAGCAACTTGGGGTTAAGTGTCTTGCCCAAGGACACATCGACTGCCGAAGCCGGGTATCGAACCACCGACCCTCTGATTGGAGAACTACCTTGATCTCCACTACGCCACAGCCGCGTCCATGTTTATGACATTCCTAAAACAAAAACTACATAATAATTGCTACAAACCAGTTCAACACAAGTTTAAATTAGATTTCCAAATTGCATTGTATAATGTGTCAGCCACTTTCTGAGTCTCGGATCAAATGAGGACTTTGATTAGCTCAATTAGCTAAACACATGCAAATAGGTGGATAAGTGCACTCATTTCAAACTCTAACCAATAATCTCTGGCATACAATCGGTGGTCAATTTACATCCGAGTAAATGTCCCTTGCAATGCTATGCAAACAGTTCTAGGCCTTTCCGTCTCTGTGAAGTACAGTAGATGAGGACCGAGTCATTTCCCTGTATCCGTGTTGCTATTATAAATTAACAAATTAATTGGCACCCACAGTGTTTCAACCCCTATGCTTTGACCTGTCTCAACAAAGCAATAAATGAGTTGCTCCACATAATAACAAAACACATGAACCATAAATGATAAAGGCTTCAGAAAGCTGTATTAGCCATTTTACCTTGTTTAGCCACCATCACTTTGATTCGGACGGAAATATCTATCCATCTATACAAACTGTGAGATAGCATGCAATTACATTTTGTACAGACATTTATGGTCCCCAGAGGTTAATATGACTTCATAGTGACTTTTTCTCTATCGCTACCATGAGATTGACATTTCTGGGTTTTTTGGGTCAAAAAATCTTGGCCACCAATGAGGGGATTGCCACAAAATTTGGCACATAGTTCCCAGATGATGAAACCACTTTTGTGATCCCCTGACTTTGTATCCAGCACTGCTAGGTCACAATGTCAATGTGTCCACAACAGCATGTTTCCACTGTGAACACGCTGTTAAAAGTAAGATACTCCTGTTGGAGTGAGCTTAAGACCGGAGATTTTCATTGACAACGACCGCTTCTGTAATTGTTATGCATTTGATAAAAATGAACTTGAAGCATGACGGTATTAGCATTTAGCTAAAGGCACAGGTGTACCTAAGCAAAGCCTCCCAGAGCTGCTTTCACAATACAAAATTAAAGCTGCCAAAATAAGCACAGCTCTAACATCAAATAGATAAAACCTAACAAAAAAGAGCTGGGAACAGGTTGAAAAACTGGAACCACTGCTTTCATAGCTCTTGCTGAAACTAATTTTTTTCATCGTAATTACCCCGTTTTGTTTGGCCTACTTACTCTGCCCCAGCTAAATATCACAGGATGTAATGAGACTGTCACTACCAATGTTGGATTTTTACAGTAGTGTCGACACGAAACCTAACAACCAGTTTCTAACAACTACATCTTTGCAGACAGTGGGTTACTTTGGGCCTTAAACGTAGATGATCTAACACTAACAGACCTGAGGACATGCAGACAAACAGGAGTGAGCCTTTCAGATACATGAAACCTTTGAGACTTTGCACATTGTGTACATATCCATGTAAGAGCATTTACCCGGTGATTTCAAGAAGGCTTTGCAATGTGTAGGAGGCACTCATAGCATGAGCTGGAGCTGCCTGTGGACTTGGTCACACTGTAGTAGGTGGCTGAAGAAGCACAGGCAACAGGCTACTCCAAGTCTTTTTTCAAAAACACTTATACTGAATTCCCCTTGTGCTATAGAAATATAGATAGTTATTGCCATGGGATGCCAGTCAATCAAATGTTGATGGCAAAGAATGCTTTTATCGCTTTGGTTTAACGTCCATTTCACAAAAAAGGCAGGTCTATGAAGAGGATGTTATTAAATCTGTATGGGGGGGCCATGGAATTAACTTGCTCTGAAACCATCATTCTGCAGTATATCTTTCCATTTTTACATGTTTATCAGGACTGCAAGTTGACAGCCAGTAGAAAAGCTCTTGTTTTGTTTTTTACTTATTTTCTCTAGATATATTGTTAGATTCACTTTGCAAGATCCACTACTGGAGATGGGCTGAAGTCGTCAACATTTGAAGACAAAAAAATGGCAATATTGAATTTTTTTTCTATGTGCCTGGAAATTGAATAATATTGTGAATAAAGCATCAGAGTAGCATTTTAAACTCAAGAATTGTTTGCCAATCGCCTTACCGTTTAGGTATTCGGGATAAATCCATCAAGAGGAACGCACAAACACCTTTAACAAGCTGTGCGAATCAGCTCAGATGTACCACGAGCATACCGCATCGTCATCATTTGAGCTGTGCCTGATCTCCAGGTGGTGCTGAGTCATGGCTCACGCTCACTGGTTTTTCCTGGAGGTGGGGGGTGGGGGTGGGGGTGTTGTGGAGCACTGAAAATCCTGCTGTTAAGAAAAATGTCTGATGAGGATGAAAAAGGGTTATTTGGGTTGAAAAGCGGTTTCGCATCATCTTGAAAAGCCTATCAGACGACAGCTGAAATTTGACACCATCATTTTGTTTCTCATTTGGCTGTGACTAGCAGAGACACAAGGTCCGTCACTCAGAGGCCGGCGTCGGCTTCTGTGGACCTCAACTCAAATATGTCTCATCTGCACAACACTTAAAACATGAATTGAGCCATAGCAAGAAAATGAGTTCCATCCATCCTTCCATCTTCTGAGTAATAGAAAGTTAGCAGACTTTACATGTCATGGTAATGTTTTTAAATGATTAAGAAGCAACTTAACCCTATCGTCTCCTACTTCCCAAACCAGTCGGTCTATCTATGCTGTCAACCAACAGCCTCGGTGCTTATGAGCAGGTGAGCTATTATGCTTGTTTGTATTCTCCTTGCATGTTGCTATGGCAGAGTTTGGTTGTGTCCCAGTCCAATTCCTCATTAATGAAGGAAGAGGTGGTAAAGAGCTCACTGAATAGTCTCCTGTGTTATTTACTGGTTATGATGCTTCGGTTAACTATTCACGATCTAGGAGTTGACTCTTGACCTTCATCAGCGGTTGGTGACATTAGCTACAAATGTAAATGTTTGTTGTAGCACTTTCACAATTTTTGCTTTTGCTACTTATTAGTAATTGCACTGTTGTGAACCAACAGTTGCCTTCGGTTCCACCAAAAAAAAAAAAAGTAATCAATTTTACTGATTAGTACACTAGTTTCTATAAGGTGATTTCACATTTGACCTCTTGAGTATAAAATACATTTTGTCACAAACATTTTAGGCTAACCTTGATTCTACATATACACTATATGTAATCCATAATTCATTTTAAATGCAGTTACAGTATTTACTTTGTCCAACATTTAAACTGATAAATAAGATGCACAATACATCCATATATGAAGCTGACCAGAGACTTTGAGAGGCACAAAAAATGGGTTTGTTTGAAGAGACTACATCAAACTTCAAAGAAAAGAGAAGAAAATTCTGAAATATACCACCATATGACTACTATGTGCCAAACAATAAGGGCTAAGAAACATTATGGAAGCAAAAATTGAGGTAGAAGGAGTCACAACGCTTACTGAAAAGGTTCCCTGTGTACAATAGACCTCTAGTAGCACTATGGAGCTGCTTGTCTATGAGCGACTCCCTGCTTTGTTTGCACAGTGCAAGTTGCACTTGGGTGACGCTGTACACAGTCCTACCCATGGTGTGACACTGTTCCACTGACATGCAGGTGGCGGTAATGCGCCCACATATGCTGCACTGTGCCAGCAAAAGGCAAGAGAGAGGAAGACTGCAAGCTGATAAAACATGGATGCTGGATTTAAAATTGTTAATAAATTGGCTTTGCAAAAAGCTTTTTTGAGGAAGGAAATCCTCTTCACACGTTTGTTAGACTTCAAGGATGCAAAATGCATTTTGGTGAGTAACGCTGAATGTATGCATGTCTTTTTTGTGCTAACAAGGAAAACTATACAGGGCCAATTTTATTTCATGCTCTCACACAAAAAAAAATAGAATTATCTTCTTACTTTGAGCCAATTTCAAGTTGACAAAACATGCTCAAATGCAGTTTCCTCAAAGCTTTTCCCTGGACCTCCCTTCAAATAATGTCCAGCCAGGCTCCCGCCATTCAGACCCTTTATTCCATTCCAATCTCACAAACAGCATCCACCCATCTCTGGAAAATAAAACCCTTCTTTGAAATCTGGAATCCTACGGAAGTGTTCTCCCACATGGGATTCCCTAAAGACTAGATTGCCGTTTGCAAGGCTGAGGTGGAGGCGTGAAGGTGGAGGCGTCCACCTCCACACACCGGTTTGATGGTGAGACTGCTGCAAATTACTCATGACACTTCCTCTGATGACATTTTTCAACCTCTTCCCTGTTGAATGGAACACACACACACACTGCCATCCATCGACCACCAACACCCCTTCCCCAACACACGCATTAATTTCCCCCTTCCATTCGTGTCACAATAGCCCGGCAGAGATTGCTGCCTCCTGCCTTCACCTGATTGACCCTTTGAGCAGGTGCTGGATCTGATCCAATCACAGTCAATCTTCTTTAAACATTTCATTCTTTAAGCAGAACAGGGGCTCAAAATTCCATCATTCAATGACCCGATCATTCGCCGATAACACAATCAAGCCAATCCCGGCTTATCCCCGAGGGAGCCATTTCAGTGGGGGGACAGCTGGGAGATGAGACTACGCACCTACAGAAAGGTGTCAATCTCTCCTGATCCACAGCTCTGTTTGAGAGCCGCCTTGGCTGCACAGCATCTAGCTGTCGGAGGAGGCCGCCTGACGGGTATTTCTAAGGATCAGCAATACGCAAAAAAAATCTATCTAATCTTTTGTTAAAGGTCTTATCCTTTAAGTAAAAATTCAGAAACCTGCGGTAAACACGCTCACGATCGCTTTTATACAACGACAGACACACAAAAAAATGATGTGCATAGTATAGCTCAATTCTTCAGTGGCCATTTAAAAGCTACTTTATTGGAAATGTTGCTGGGCCACTGGGCAAATAAAGGTCAAGGGGGATATGAAATAGTTTGTCTAACTGGCCCTTTCCCTCTGTGTGTCCCCACAGCACCGCAGCCGTAACCACATTCATAGCCAATTCATTTATATTGCTCTGCCCTTCTCACTGCCATAGTCTCAGTCACTAACTACAAGTGACTGCAATGAGATTGAAGCCTCTGGCTAAATCTCCACTGCAAGGCACATGCTCCATCATCGCTGCTCTGATCACTCCTTATAATCACTGGAACCAGACTATATCCTCAACTGATTGGGGCGAGCGGCGGCGGAGAGGAAACAATCACAGAATGTCAGCGGATGATGGACGCTGAAAACGTCGGAGTGGTAGTGGTCACTGCGAGCTGCCATGTAAATGGCATGCAAATGTGCACCTGCAGTAGCTGAGGGAGTGGAATGAAGGACTGTGGCCTTTTGATTAGGTTCTTTTCACTCATATAAAGTGTTTTTTTTTTCTCGCATTAATCATCCATGTTTGCTATTTTCAACAATGATCAGAGCCCCTCAGAGCTTCCAGAGCTTCGATTGCAAGTCCAAAGTGCATTCAATGTGCAGCCTTCACTGTTTCCAGTTTAAGCCCTATAAAGGTGTTGTCACTGTAGGAGCTTCATTGCATTTTCATACAAGGTAAACATTTCATTCTGCAATCAAATACATAAGGCAAGAAGTGCATTAATGATTATTGGTGCTTTGTTAAATCTGCAAAGGTACTTAGATTCACTTTGGCAGGGCTGATACTAAAAGTAATTCATGTCCAAATTTCCAAAGAGACAAATCAACTTTACAACATTAGAATAATGCAACAGGACACAGTTCTGAGAAGCACACCACATTATTTCACTGATAAATGTCCACACAGTTTAGTCTGCTATCTTATCCTCAAGATTTTAGGACAATATAGGCACTGTTGGAAATTGTTTTTTTTTTGTTGTTGTTGTGTTTTACATGAAATACCTAAAAATCTCCAATACAGTTAAGAGCAAAGCACTAAGGTATGCAAAATGAATTCATACAGTCTTTACTGACGGTCACACTGTTATTTTTCTTCCTTTTTACAAAAAGCTAAGGGCACGCAAAATGTCAGCCATGGGATTAGATTATCAAAGCCCCAGAACGAATTGCATGCACAAACCAAGGAATCTTTTTCTCTGAAGCTTATATAATTTCCTCTCATCTGCTTCCTCTCAGTGACCGTATGAGAGAAGTATGCAGACGCTTGGCCGGCCAAAGGTGAAAACGATGGACGTTTACAGCTTGCTTCCGCTGTAGCCTGATCTCTCCTCTTCAGTACTTTGACAATGATCTCTGTCCATCGGCTCACTCCTATCGGTAACTTTGCAATGTCCTCCAACAGGTCATCACCCTTTCCTCCACCCCCCTACTTTGAGACTATCGTCTCATCTTAGGACTCCAGGCTCAGCTTTGTGTCTCTACCTTTATCCCTCCTGAGCCCAGTGGCAGTGAACTGGTTAAGCTCCTCCTCGTTCTCCTCATCCTCCTCCCATTCAACTCCACCTCCAGGATCTGGCTCTGGACCAGTGGAGCATGAGAACCAGGACAGCCTGGACATAAAGGGACGATTGTGGCAGTCCAGTGACATGGAAGCAAGTAGCTCTGATTAAACTAAAAGTCAGCTTCAGGCTTGCATTGCAAAGCCCAGCCAATGGACACGGAGTGCAGAAACGGAGTCAGTGAGCAGGAGTTGTTCCAGCTTAGCCCAATAAGGACACTATGAGATGCACTTACAAGCTGATTACAATAAACCAATGAGGAAGCATTAGCCACCCAAGCTAATTATGCTGTCTTTTCATGCCTGGGCAGGGATCCGCTGGTACGTCAGATCCTAAATTATAAGGTGTCATCACACCAACTCCTAGCTTTAATCAAGTGCTTGCTTCAGTGGAAGAGTTTGGAGTGGTAGGTGTTTTGTAAGAAGGTGTTTAATTTATTGGAAATTAAGGGGGCATTTATCACCATACAATAAAAACCCAACAGAAATCAATAAATCAAATGCTCTACTAAAACACTAAATGTTGCTATCTGTGGCTGCTGCAGGACTGTAATAAGCCTGTCCAATCATTTCATTTAGCCCAAATGAAGATGCCAGCTTGACAGCTTTGAGAACTGACAAAAGCCACGTTCGTTGTTACTTTCATTATCATATATTGATGTTCATTATCAACATTTTGGGGGAGGGTCTTTAGAGAGAATTTTTTTAGCAGCTTTTGGAGCTAGCGCTGCTAGCTACTTTCATTCAAATAAAGTTGGCAACACTAGGTTTTTTATCTTTTAAAATACAGCGTACTCTTGCTGGTCTCTCCGATGTTGACGATGCTTGTTATGCAAACCACAGAAAAGACAGAAAGGTAAATGTATTTTTAAAAAAACTTGCAAATGATACTGCAAAACATAACAAAATTATCAGATGAAAATAGCAACAAAATGGCTACTTGCAAGGGCTGCACAAGAGGACAAAAAAGTGATCTCTAAGGGCTAACACTGTCTTCCCTAACAATGTATAAGTTTGCACATAATAGCACAAACAGCACACTGATTCATTTGACTTTATTGCAAGACCGAAATAGCAGCAGCCTCCAGTTAAGAGTCCTTGAATATAAAAGGGAGGCCAGGCAGTGCTGATAAGATTGTCTCATTTGGCTCGCAGGGCTAAGGTGTAGTTTGCTGCCTGAGAGAAGAAAAAAAAAAAGAGAAATGCAAGGCAGGATGTGGCTACTATTAGGCAGGTAATGGGATCCATCTGAGATGCATTAGAATCAGTCAAACAGAACCACACTTCAGCTCTGTTCAAATGACTGTCACAAACACTTCGAATGCACACCTTCAGCATGTTCTGTAGGCAACAAAAAAAAAAAAAAAAAAAAATGTTGCTGTGGAGGAGTTCTCCTCTGAAGTTGTGCCAGGTCTCGGGCATGTGCTCTTCTCTAATGGTGACGGCTGGGAGAGTGGCAGAGAGACTGATGTGCATGAGAGCTGTCAGCCTCTCCCCATAACAAATGCCACCTCTCCCCCATGACAGAATGGAGACAGGAGGGAGGGACTGAGGCGGTGGCGTTGGGCGGGGGGCATGGGGGAGTGAGAGAGTGTGGAGGGATACAGACAGAACCTGTGACCCAATTGTGGCCACACCAGCTGTTTCCCCTCCACTGCCTCCCAACCGCCGCCATCTCTGTGGACCACATCCTGCTAATTGGCCTATGCCGCCTCGCACACTCACACACACACACGCACACACACACAAAACACACACACGTAAACACAGTGCTTGCAAAATAATATCAGTGAAACGGCTTGTTCCCAGTGAGGAAGAACATTTGCTGGCGCCTTAAGCTGTAGTTGCACGATGATTGATAAGTGCTTCAAAAACACACTCCCCGGAAATATAAATAACTAGCTGCCCCGTGACCACGCCGGCTAATGCCCCCCCGCTCCACCACCACCCCTTGACATGCACACAGGCAGAGAGACGAACAGAAAAGACTGACTGGTGACTGACAGACTGATACACATACTGCCACCAAGATTCTTACGGAGGGAAAACTGAATTAATTGGTTTTCCCACTCTGTGTCTAAGTCCTCAGAGTGGTGTGTGTGTGTGTGTGTGTGTGTGTGTGTGTGTGTGTGTGTGTGTGTGTGTGTGTGTGTGTGTGTGTGTGTGTGTGTGTGTGTGTGTGTGTGTTTGCATGGCGATAATGGTAGGTTGCAGTGACAGGCAGGTTATTTAATAAATCCCGGGATGTGTAAGGCAGAAAGGAAGGATGACACACAAAACAGAAAAAAATGACACTTCCTTTTGCTCTGCATCTCGTCTACCATAGACCACAATATCCACTCTGATTTGAAGACACTCAAACCTGCGCGTACACACACACGTAGACACACACGTGCACCCTTAATCACGCACCCACAGAAATACACTTAATCGCTGACACACTCACGCATGGCGAGAGCGGCACTGCAGAAAACATCCGAGCATGCACAAGTAGGCTATAAAAACACACACAGAAACATGCACAAGATCTCGCTCAATCAGTCTGATTTGTTTGTTTCCTCCTAAGCATTTGAGGATTCCTCAAGGAGGAAAAAAACTTTGTATAATCAAGTCAATTATGTCATTCAATCAAGTCGAAAATCATTTGGAGGCCCTTTCTCAGATCCATTGATTGCGAAGTCGTGCTGAATATTTGCCCGCCGCGTTCTATTGTGCAAATAAGCCGTCTTTATTTGGACCGGGCCACGACGAGGTCTTTAATGCCACTTGCACAGATAAAGAGCAAAACAAAGTCCTTCACCTTGCTTCCCTTTAAGTCAAGAATATGACACAGGGCTTTATAGCGGGAGAGCTGGTTGCGTATTGTCTCGGAGCAACAAAAAAAACAAAAAACAGTTTTCTATTAATTTGCAAATCCTCCAATCTCCTTCGGGACGTTGTTCATAATGTGCCCATGAAAAATCCATCCTCAGTGAAATTGTTTAAACCCAAGGTCAAGAGCTGGTGTTACGGGGACTGTAGCAGCTGAAGGTGACCTTGACTGATGTGGAATATGGCATGAGGGAAATGGATCTCCGCTCGGTGTGGGGGACATTATCTGTGAAATGCTGCCACTGTATCAAACCTCGTTTGTGTGTGTGTGTGTGTGTGTGTGTGTGTGTGTGTGTGTGTGTGTGTGTGTGTGTGTGTGTGTGTGTGTGTGTGTGTGTGTGTGTGTGCATGTCCTTGTGTGAAAAGCGTGTGTGCATGTACGCCACACTCTGCTGGGGGTATCGGTCATGAGAGCAGCGTGCAGAAAACTGCTGCAGCAGACAGGAACAAACAGCTGAATATGAGCCTCTGCTGAATGAACTGGCTGTGTGTGTGTGTGTGTGTGTGTGTGTGTGTGTGTGTGTGTGTGTGTGTGTGTGTGTGTGTGTGTGTGTGTGTGTGTGTGTGTGTGTGTGTGTGTGTGTGTGTGTGTGTGTTACTTGCAGCTGGTTGCCATTGCTTGTTTTTGCTCTGTGAGCAAAAATGCATGTTGTTGACCGGGTATTTGTAGGCGATGCGAGGCTATTGCCATGTCTTCAGTTGTTTGCTCGTCACGATAAGAGATTTATTTGTCTTACTGTCAGGAAAAGAGCCTAACTCGTGCCGCCGGCTTCTTTTAAGCCTCAAATTCCTCGCTGATCACTGTGAAGATGGCAGTGCTGGCCGTGTGGTCTAAACCATAATGACACTCGCTGAGTGACAGGGGGCACTGTGCACTGATTGTGTAATTATCCAATTAACATATTTCACTCTTAATGATGATACGGCTTTCATTTTTGTGGAACACCCAACGACACAGCATGCAATGAACACTGTGCAGGGTAATAATAATAATAATAATAAAAAAAGGAAAATGTCTTACCTTCCCAAACTGTTCAAAATACTGCTTCACATCCTCCACTACTGTATTGGCTGACAAGCCGCCCACAAATATTTTCTTTGTTCTTGTGACCATCTGGAAAAGAAAAGGGCGAGAGGAGAGGATTAGTGGTGAGGCTTCAAACGCACCGATCAAGCAGCACCTGTGATGGCGAGGGACATAAAGGAGCGAGGATACATTGTCGCTAAACAGGAATAAACAGTAATCACGTTTCATAAACACAAGATCGCGAATGCTGAAGGTATCGGCAGGAACAAAAACACTTGTGGCGAAGCAAAGCAGTTCTGTGAATTTTCCCGTCACGATGGCATTTCAAATTGAAGCTCTAATCAAAACAGACTGTCACACAATTAGAGACCTCCATTTCATCCATAAAAGTTGCTGTTCATCTTTGCAAAACAAAAAAAAAAAAAAAAAAAAAAGAAATAATTTATGGACATTTATAAAAAAAATAAAAATTAATGAGTGCTGGAAGATGGAATCAGAGTGCATTAAAGCCTCATTTAGTTTCAAACAGCAAGAATATTAAGGATTATTACCCACGGCATCAAAAAGGGCACGAACATCTGCTGCAGAGAGTGCAGGCTAAATTTAGGAGGACAATTTCTCAGGGAAATACAGTAATACAACACCAGTGACAGAGTAAAATCTGCGAGGCACTATTTCTCTTTTTGCACACGACTAAAAATTAACCCATGAATGTATGAAACGGTGTTCACGCGCCAACATTACATGGACATATGAATTGAGACAAATTAAACTGTTTTATTAATAAGATCAACCTTTATTATTTGCCAAAGAGAAATTCAGGATTTAGGTTTTGTATTCTTTATTTAAAGGTCAAAGAAAAAGTGTAAAGACACTTATTACTGACGCTCAAGCACTTTGTTTCTTTATGGCACCGATGTTGTTTCAATGAATATAGCTTTGGCCTGATCTGACCTTATGGTGAGAGGCTGTTGGAACACTCAGCTGACCTCTGTCTAAACTAATGGTCTGGTTTGGCCAATGGAGAAAGGACCAGAGTACGATGTGTTATTGTCTATCTCCACCAATCTATACTACAGTTTGGGAATTTACTGATATAATGTCAGCATATAATGATTTTTAATGCACTGCTCTGTTATCTTACTGGCAAACAAAAAAAAAAAAAAAAAAAAAAAAAAAAAAAAAAAAAGGAGAACGGGCAGCAGAGAAATACTCAGCTCTGATCTCCCTCAGCTCACCGGAATCAAACAAAAAATAAATGGCCGGGGCAGAATAAACACACTCTGGAGATGCAGAGCAAACTATCAAGAAAGAGAAAGAGTCCGCCTTGATCAAAAACGCTGACCGCAACACTTTCAATCTATGAAAGAGGCTTAACACTGTAAAAAAAAAAAAAAAAAAAAAAAGAAGCAACATTCAGCTCGAGCTGAAGTAACCATCTGTCAAGTGCTTTCCAGGTGCACACAGTCTCACAGGCACATAGCCTGCGCATATGCACACAGCCTCCCACACATGGGCCCTCTGCTATTGCAGTTTCTTCTTTTTTTTTTTTACTTCTGTTATTTTTCATGTTTTTCTTATTACATTATATTGTTTTACCACAAAATTCAATTAAGCCATCTGAGGAAAAACAAAATATGGTGCATGACAAATTGTTATACATTTTCAGCGGTCTACATTTTGAGACTCCAATTTAAAAGTTTAAAAGAGCTCCATGCACAGCGTGTACTTCAGGGCTAGAGGTGCTGGCAACGGCAAGAAGAGTTTGTTTTTGAGACCCATAAAAAGATAAGCATGGATCTTTTATTACACTGAGAAAAGCCTTTCGCTAACCACTGAAAATGTGCAGTTGGCCAAAGTCTTAAATATGCAAACACAGTATTGGGCGAATTCACTAATCACGCAACACTTGCAACCTCTTTCTGCCTTGTCTCAAGAAAAGTATCTTGACCTACTGATATATTAAAGTGTGAACATGACCACAAAGTTTTTCAGATCAATGCCCTTTTTTTTTTGCTAATTGCAACTGTTCACGTCACAAATCTTAATTGTTGCCTTTACGCAAAAAACACAGCAGATAGACCAGTGGCAGAGAGAAAAAAGCTACATTTCAGACTTCCAGCTACAGGCTCCTACAGACGAGGTGCTGCAGCATTCCTCAAAACTTAAATCCGGACGGAGAGAAACCGTACTTGGGATTCAATTTCCTGGTCTGTCGGTGCTGTTGGTGTTTTCAAACGCACATCTTCAGACTGTAAAAGCAGATGGCATGATTTGAAGTGGAGGGAAAAAGAAAAATGTCACTCATAGCTGCAATTATCACCAGAAAGTTTGGGATAGTAAAACCTTAAACCCGCAGTTCAGTTACCACCGACTCTCTGAAGACGTTATTGATTTCCCTTTAACTGTGTGTTCCTATAAGTGCTGATCTTTGAGAATTACAGTTTCTTTTGGTCTTAATTGTTCAAAAGAAAAATGCCCCACCCTCCTTCTGTGAATTTTGCCCTGTATGTGTAGTAATTTGCAATGGCATTCAGGTGTACAGCTGTATATGTCATTACAAACAATATGCAGAAATACCACCGAGCAATACAACTTAGAAATCTTACTCAACAGCAAGCGGAACTGTTACCATCCTATCATAGACATGTTACCATGGTTACCGTGCCATACTTAGGCCAGGAACTCCACACATGTTAACGTGCTAATGACCTTCAATGGCTGACGTGGCGTTATAGTGCGACATGCTAACTGTTACCATGGTAATGACCCCCTTGTAGTACACCTGAGGCAGACGGAGAGCAGCTTCGACCGAAGAGAGCTCTGTGCCAAGTCTGACGGCGAGAAAAAAGCTGGGACTGATGTCATTAATGATCAGTTATGGGTTTTTTTCTTTTAGGCCCTCCTGGTGGTGCGGATTGAAGAATAACTAAGTTGTCTCCATTTTTACATTCATCCAACAATTGTATTTCCTGCTGTGCAAATGGGCATTACAGGCTCTCAGTGAGGCTTATGGAAGATTATGTCGTTGTTTTTTCCGACTTGACAATGTTTGATGGATACTGGTGCACATGCAAAATATCAACTGACTGGTTTGGGGTTAAACATTGGCAAAGACCCAGCAACTGCCTCATATCCCCCCCCCCCTCCCAACATCATGCCTCAGGCCTCAGAGGTTATCAGCCTTGGATGCAGCCGCGGGCAAACCCCCAGCCAGACAGCTGCTGATAAACTGGCTGTGTGAGTACTTATCAACATCACTCACTTTTATCATTGCCAATCTAGGTTAAAAAAAGATTTAAAAAAAATAAATAAACAAGTCAATGTTCATCTCTGCTTGCCTCTCTAGATCAGCTGTTTGTCCTGCTTCCCCTCCTGGGCCACCCGGTCCCCCGGCCATCTTTCGACCTCGTTCCATCGGGCTACAACCGGTCAGGTTTTCGGCCGTGTCGTTGTAATTTGACACGTCTGCCCAGTAGCTGATGGGATTGCTAGAGTCGTGCTACAACGGAATTACTTTCTCTACTTTTCTCTCCGTGGTGATGTCAGACAAGCCGCATTGCTTTGTATTGTGTACTTATGGCGATGCCATTTGGTGCAAAAAGGTAATAAATGTCTTTACGGATGTTTAATGCATTTTAACCAACACAAAAGATATCAGCTATTCCCTGACTACTTAAAGAACCGCTGTTGTTTTTTCCTTTTGTAAATATGCAGCAAATGGAAAAACTAGCTGATTGGATGGAATGATTCAGAAATTGCATTTAATTTGACACAGATCATTTTACATCTTAACGAATGCATTTTTTTCTTTTTTAACCAAATCACATACACATACATACGCATAATTACCACAAGGGAACAGAAAACACCCCTCACTGCATTTGAAGCAACATTAGTTCTGATCATTTGGGTCCAGCTTGGCGTAGTATTTTTAAAGTCTCTTTCGACTACATTTCAATACAAGCTGACAGATTTAAAAATGGACCGCTCTTCAACCCAGTTTTTTTTTCCCTTAACCCAATTTCAAACATCCAGTTATTTTTGCACCTCCCTAAGAGACAGTAAGGAGAGTTATGAGTGTGCGTGATTGAGCGTGTGTGTGCTTACACACTTCTTGCGTGCGTGAAGGGCTGCAACGATTACTGCCCCAGTGCATTACCATGGTAATAGAAGGCAAGCTGCAGATACATACAGAGAAGCAGAACAAAATGTGAAAAAAGCTTCAAGGGCCACTCTTATTGACACGTGTTAGCAATTTCTAACAACGACGGACAGAACAAAAATGACAAACTATCGAACTCTAGGAACAGCATGACCTTGAGGTCATCAAGAGGAAAGCTACACTGTTTCATCATGCCAAGCACTTAAGTAATAAAGGCTGGACCTAAACCATTTTGTATTTCCAGAAGTAAGCAAGAGACTGAATTCACTCTAAAAAGCATCTGGACCATCTTGAATTTCGTAAAGGCAAAAACTCAAACTGACAACATCTATCTTTTCCTAAACTTTGCATTTAGTTTATAACTTCAGTGCATTTCAAATTCAAGAATAGCTAATGCTTCAAACCGTAAATCACCAGAGAACACAATTACATAGCTCGCATGGCAGTTAAACGGTGTGCAGAAAAACTTCAGCTATTGTCAGTCTACATGAAAAAAATTTAAATAAATAAAGATTCAGGTCACGATAATACTGTCCAGAGAGTGTTTAAAAACTGACTGATTTGTCCATACACCTCAACAACAATATCCTACTCCTAGCCTGCAGCATCACACACACACACACACACACACACACACACACACACACACACACACACACACACACACACACACACACACACACACACACACACACACACACACACACACACACACACACACACACACACACACACAGAGAGAGAGAGAGAGAGAGAGAGAGAGAGAGAGAGAGAGAGAGAGAGACCCTGTGCAGTTGCTGACATCACAGGGAGTATCCAGGAAGGATGAGGAGGCTGGCACTGTGAGAGCACAAAACCTGACACCTAGTAAATCCCCTGAGCTATTTAAATCATTCACATCCATCACATAAAAATTATACCAGCATTTATATTGCATACTTTATCCTTCTCATATACTGTTCTGTACTTCCTACCCAGTACCCACGCGGACCAGAGAATCGGGACAGGCTGCCTTTATATAGGCCAGAGTGGGACGCCACAGTGCAGGCAATCCGACTCAAAATATCGCAGCCTAATTAAGATGCTGAGTTTAAGGTATGTGCAGTTTAATGCATTAGTGTTATGTTCATGTTGAATATACAGATATTTTTCTTTGACGAATTTCAGGCTGCAGTAATCCGCCTTATCATTCTGGTACGGCCTGCACGAGAGGCCGAGTATTTATGAACAAAGCTCCAGACTAGAGATGGACTGGAACTGATATTTGCCCCGATATTGACCGAAATAGCTCAAATAGGCCTGATCTGGTTTTTGAAACCATTATTTAATTAAATAAAAACAAATTTTTACACATTTATATCCATGTATTTATTTGTTACATATTGTTTGACAAAGTAATCGTATCAGCTCTCGGTAACAGCTGATACCCAAAGCCCAGGTATCGGAACTGGAAAAGTCGGATTGATGGATCCTGACTACGGACACAGCTGAGACAGCAAAACTGGTGAAAAGTTTTGGTAATAAACCATCACGGACAAAATAAAGACCTTGTTGATAGTGTAAATGAACAGGACACGTAAACTTCTATCCGTAAACTTAAATCTGTAAGTTTCCTGGTTACTTTAGATTTAGAAAAATCCAACAAAAAATGTTTGCAAAACACACACCGGCAGTTTGACTCCGTTAACCCCCATCCCCTCCTCCTTCTCTCTGATCCACAAAGCGACAGAGCAAACTTGGGACGTTCTATATCTTTTTAGGCCACGCCAGGCAGGTAATTATCAAAGTCACTCCAGAACAGGCTGTTTCACTTTGATGACTCTGATCTTTTGTCTGATTTGCATCTTTGAGTGTGTGTGTGTGTGTGTGTGTGTGTGTGTGTGTGTGTGTGTGTGTGTGTGTGTGTGTGTGTGTGTGTGTGTGTGTAATGTCTTTCCTCTTTTCCCTCATTAAGCGTTAACAATGCACCCTCATTCATTACAAACCCTTTATAATATTGTGCTCCTGGTCTTAAGTATGCCATAAAAGCAAGGAGGGCTGCTGCGAGTGCAGAAGGAAGTTGAAAGAGATAAGCCTGTAGCTAATATTGCAGAATACAACATTATTATAATTATTTGTGGAAATTTTAGGACTTCTACCTGTGGCAGCAAACAAAATTCAAAGAGCCTCCGTGTTGCGCCTACAAAAAGCTATTAGTGTTTTGAACATGCACGCAGCACGGAGAGCGCAAAGACAAAGCGTGAATGTTATTAACTCCCCGAGTGGGATATGAGAGGAGATGAATATAGTGTGAAACAATATAAAAAAAAAGGAGAGGAGCAGGCAGAATGTGAGGAGAGAAAAAAAAAAAAAAACATGTAACGTATTTATGCAAATGTTGACATTTTGCACAGACACTCCAGCTCGGATGCTCTAAGTATGTTGTCTTTTCAGATTCGTTCAGGAAGGCGTGGCGATGATAGACAGACATTTCATGGTTTTACTGGAAAAGTGAGTGCAAGCAGACACCGTTCGCGCTGAGAGAATGGGAGGACGAAAACGTTCGTTATTAGATAACAGATCAATGTCTTCACCTCTTTTCTGAAACTGCCCTCCACGTAGGTAAAGATTGGTTTGAACTATCCCTTATGATGAATGCTGTTTTTACACATGAAAATGAGGTCATCGAATTGATCAATTGCTCCTTGCAAATATAATAACTTTTACAGGGATATTTAGGAAGCAAATTACCACAAGGAGAGCAACATTTTGCACTTCTTTAATTTAGAAATTTAGCTCCTTATTAATTCAGCCTGCAGATGCAAATGACACGAGCTTCAGTTCACTTGATTGTGCATTAAGTGCCTATTTTGACATCTGGGAGGCCGTGGAGCACAAAAGGTTTCTGCTTCTAAACTTGTCATATTGATATTGAGAGAATACTTTTTTAGTACTGCAACTGTATATTCATCCCTCAAGGTGAAGGGTATTTAACTAATATTCAGTTAAATAGCTAAATGTCATCACCTCAGCATAAAGATCAGGGATGGACTGAGTTATCGAAAAAAAAAAAAAGAATATCAATGTGGGAGATTCATGGTAAAACGTAAAAATAAAAAACTATTAAAATAATAACAGTCTACTTAATAAGTAGCTGCTGCTGGCTGCTTCAATCATATCACAATGGAATTGAGCTGCTGTGAGCCATTATTCAAGCTGGAGGGGGAGCTGCATTAAAGTTACTTCATAATGCGTAATTTCTCTTTCTCTGCTCATCTCTCTCACTCACTGGTTCTACCTGGCTTTAGTTTTTGCGCAGTCAGGTCTTTTAAATAACCACAAACACAACTCGATTGTTTAGATCCCTTAAAAAGGCCGCAAATCCTTGGTACCCTAAGAGAGAATCACAGACCAACTTTACCTTTAAACCACCTTTAAAGTTAGGATGAGTGGTTATAAACATTAATTATTAATGTTAAATGTTGGTGTTAGATGATCAGCAAACCCTAAATGGAAAGTTGCAGCAAACAGCTTGGATCTAGTGACCTTTGGCCCAATGACTTCATGTTGAAAATTCAGATAATTCAGATAATGAACTAGTTGCTGCATCCAAACTCAACAATGGACATGTGGGTGAGCTGATGGTGAGCTGATGGTGAGCTGATGACCAGGCTTCTATTTCTTGAATGTCAACAACTGGGTCGTAGATGAGTAGCATATATTTTTGTGATATTGTTGCCTTTTCTTTTTTTTCTTCAAAAATAACTCAAAAGTTGTTGACTGTTTCTAAATGTGCAATTATCAACACAAATATGTCTAATAACTGCTGAGTAACTAAATTGAACATCTTTAAAATTGTATGTATAAAATTCTTAAAAGAAATATATATATTCTCTAGCAATCACCTGTTTAAAATGCTGCTTTTGGTACAATGTTTCAACAGGACGCCGTATATTACATTACCTACGACATGAAGGTTGTTTAAATAACATATAAATAAGAGCAAAGCATCAGTAAAGCTTACTTCAATTCTTTCCTTTTACTCTCAGAACCTCCCAACCTTTTGATTCGGTCATATACCTCATTAACTGACTGTTCCTGACTGTAAATTTGTTGCGAGTGGATCTTTCAGTCGCACAATCTCCCTTCTCACACACACACACACACACACACACACACACACACACACACACACACACACACACACACACACACACACACACACACACACACACACACACACACACACACACACACACACACACACACACACACACACACCATTCTCCGAGCCGGTTCTCCGGCAGGTCGCCGAGATCACACATCCAGCTATGATTACAAGGTGTAAGCCTTTATCATGGCCCCCACCTCTCACACATGTAGGCTCACAAACAGCTGTAAACACAGCGGCCCAGACGGGGAGGAAGCAGACAGGGGATTTCGATGTCATTTCTCATACCTAAAAATAATGGGACAGATAGAGGGAGAGAAAAAAAAAAAAAAAAAAAAAAAAAAAAAAAAAAGAAAAAAAAAAAGCCATGGCACTTTGTTGTATAAGCCACAATTGTTATCGCTCCAGCAAGGGGATATAATTACTGGCATTCAGATCTCGTCCGCGGCCTCGTTCATGAGCAACCAGAAAGCACCAGAAAGCATCTGTCAATGCAATGTAGTATGATCAAAGGCCTAGACGTTGTGCAGACACACACACACACGCACGCACACGCACACGGAAAACATGGCCAGACCAGGTAAACACTGCCTCTGCTCATTTGCATCACTGGAGCTGACTCACAAAGAGAAAAAACGCAGCCAATAAACAACAAACAACAGCACAATCACTTTTGCTTTTGGTGGGTAGAAAACAAGGGCAGAGCACAAGATGGTAGAGCGGGATTAGATTGTCAGCGAAGAGCGGGGGAAATGCGAGCGATTAGCAGCGGCAGCGGTGTTTCTGTCCAGCTGCAAGTTGGGGACGAGGGGGGCGCGCCGCATTTGGACCGTCTCCTCTCCCCTGCGTGCCCTTTAAAAAAGTGGCCCAATCTCGGCTCTAGTGTACATAAATAGATCTGTAATTGCTTATTACAATACAATTAGGGCAAAGGAGATGAGGAGAAGGAAAGATGCTTAGTGCAAATGTGGAGTGACAGGCCCAAGCACCCACACCCCGGGATTACGGTGGCCGCTTGCACACGGACAGAGAATGAGCGCGCTGAGAGAGAGACAGAGAGGTAGAAGAGCGAGAGAGAGACAGGATGAGGGAGTGGGGGGGGGGGGGGCAGGGCTGTCAAGCGCAGGGCAGAAGCTAATGACAACCCTGGCTTCAACTTGCACAGACGTCTTTGAAGCCCGGCTCTGATCAGAGCTGTGATTGCCACCGCTGCAGGGCCACCACTCCTATATTAACCTACACTAACAGCTATTCAGTGAAAGTCACGGGCCCCGTTTTCACGAAAAAAAAATAGAAAAAGACTCCAGCTCGGAGCTGACCATCTGCGGGATGGCCCTGGCGAGGCGGGCCAGAGATTCGAGTCAAAAAAGACACGCGTGCGATGGGACACTGTTTGCATACGGCCTTCGCTGTAAGTCGGGGCTGAACACGGGGGCCGGTTAGGGCTGATTAGCTGCACTTCCCTCCTCAACCCACTACAGTTATGAAGATTGATAGAAGCAACTTAGAGCTGATTATAGGGCCCTGGAGATGCATGGGCCCGTACCCAAACGGCGCATTCACACTGCATTCGCAATGAGCCCAGCGTGCCATCGCTCGGCACAGGCCGGGCATCAAGCAAACGTTACAGCTATAAGAGGCAAATAAGAGAAATGGACAATGCCAGAATTGCTCTTAAGAGGCTTTTTTTAGGCAGGGGGGGGGGGGATATGAATATTATGCTAATTAGATGCTTGCTTGTGGCCAGATCTGGGGCATTTGAGCAAGAACGTTATGAACATTTAACACATTTCCGAGACATTATATTGTGAACATGACTGGATATCTAAAATTCACTCCAGGGTTACGAGACACAGCACGCCTTCCCGTAGCCGCGGAGGTCTCTTTAGCATGCACAACACTGAAATGAATTTTGATTTTAGCCAGTCGTGCTTTGAAAAACAAAACAAAAATAGTCGGGATCCTTAATACTCTTTAATAATACACCCTACGAAAGTGGGACATTTTTAGGAATTTCTTTTAAAGAAGATCATCCTCAGTGTATTCTAGTTTAATGTCACAGAAATGTGATTGAGTAAAAAATGTGGAAGGCCATGCACTAAATACTTTTCTTACACCTTAAGTATGCACTGAAATAGGCAGCAGCTCAATAGCTCAAAACGTCATCCGTAAAACAAACCTCCATGTTATCTTTTACTTTTGAATTTCCTGTTTATCAAGTGTGTAATTATATGGACAGAACATGAGGGGGAAAAAGGCCTCACTGAGCTAATCCTGCTGACCTTTACAACCTTCTGCAGAGCGCTGAGCAGTTCTCCACCAATGATTAACTCACTTGACATAGTTTGATCCTCCCTTCAGTCCAGCACGGCACAAAGCGAAGAGGAGACAGTTTTTAACCGCTATATCTGGGATTGGGTTCTGCTCTTTAAAATATAGCGCCTCCTAGTCTACTTTGGGGTCTCTGCTGCCCACTCTCTGACTCTGAACTTGGACCACCTTGTTGTGTGTACACTTCCATCAAACCATGTTAAGTTTATTTAGTTTACATAGCTCAGTGTCAAATACAGTCATTGGTTTTAGGGACCAGGCCTGGCCCCAAACTTTCCAATAGGACAAGCAGAGGATAGACTCAGTGCATTGGATAAGAGCCTTTTGAGAAAAAACCTTGAGCACCATCGATTGTTTTCACTCACAAGAGCCAAATGTGAAAATCTACAAATTGGACTCTCATTATCATAAAGCAGCATTTGACACTGAACAACGGAGAGTAATAAAATAACACTGCAAACGAGCAACAAGCAAGTGGCCGCGGTGGAACGGAAACATTTTCCTCTGTAGTAAATAATCTCTCTGCCTCGGCTGTTTGAGTGGCAGCCTTTTCAATAAGTTGATGTTCTCTTGCGTGACCCTTGACACTGATAGCAAATGTTAATTTTTGTAACAAGACCCCAGTGTTGGTACTGACAGTACTGGAGGGGGAAACAAATGGGATTTTAACTTCCAATTACAATAATGGCTTTTTGTGACAGGCCCTCCAACTATGCACCTTACCCCACCCTACCTACCTCCCTCCCTCTCTTTCTCTCTTTCCCTCACACACACACACACACACACATATAGCAGCTAATCATCCTGGAGCCTCTGTCTCTTGAAATGTGGTCATGTGAGTGACATGATGACAAAAGGAGGAGGAGATGAACAGGAGGAGGTAAGGCGACATAGATGGAGGAATACCCAGGTTTCTTCTCACACACACACACACACACACACACACACACACACACACACACACACACACACACACACACACACACACACACACACACACACACACACCCTCTCACCTCTCTGACATGCAGTGTAGTTTCAGTAGTTCTGAGCGAACAGAGCAGCAACAAACAGCAATTATTTTTGCCAAAAAAATTGTGATTGCAGTTTGTTTTTTTAACGAATATTTTGTTTGATACAAGAATAAACTTCATCCAATTTTGTCACTGATTAATTTCTTAAAAATAAACAGCAGCTAAAAGTCTTTCTTCAAATCTTACTTTCATTGCGGTGCTTACTGAAGATATAAGAAGTAATAAATTATTTTGAGGTGAGGTTTGAATAAAAATAAAACATTCAAAATGATCCACTTTTGCTCATCAGTACATTTTTCTAAAGATTATCTACATTTCCCTGCCCGCTCCGCCATAGTTATCACCCGGACTTTCGTTCCAGTAGGAGCACATTGCATATTTTATTGTTGTCACCACTGTAATAACAGTGATGCATTTTCGACAGGCATTTGTTAACAACAAATACTGAAGTCCTTCCCTTTCAGTTGATTAAATCCAACATCCATCTAACATTGGTACAGTACGACAGCTACGTGCTTCCCATTCAAATTAGTATTGAACCATGTTCTGACCGTTCTCCTAACGTACAACCCGGAGGGCTGTGCAATAGAGTATCGCTGGTTACACAAGACCAATGACATCCAGAGGACGTATCCAAGAAGAAGCACACTGGAACCAAACCTTTGATATGTAAACTTTTCTCTGGACCGTCATTAAATTCCTTGAGATCTGCCTGTTTTCAAAATCTTCACACCAGGTTGCCATGGGAGCAACAACCTAACCCTAAACACATGATGATTTCTAAATAATCCAAATAAATGGTTCAGTCTTGAGTACAGCATTATTTAAAAAGGAAAGGTAATAAATGCCAGAGATTATTCTAGTTGATTTACAGAAAATAGATCAGTATAGATTTAATATATTGATCACTTTTCAAGCTTAAATGCAACATTTGCTGGTACCTGCATCTTAAATGCTCTTCTTTGTTTTACATCCTTGCTGTCGTACAAAACAAGCAATTTGAATGTCACCTTGGGCTCTGGATAAATTATGAGGGGTATTTTTCACAATTCTCCATCATTTTAAGAGACAAAACGATTAATTGATTGATTGATGAATCGATTAGTCGGGAGAATAACCGGCAGATTAATCAATGATGAAAATAATAATCGCTAGTCGCAGCCCCAATTAATTATGCAACCATGTAAACTGTTTAAGCAGACTTTTACTCACACTGGCAGCCGCAGCATTGTTGTCTAAATATAAATGCAGCCACATATGACTAACTGAATGCAACCTTGTTAATCATTTATAAGTAAAACAAACTCCAGGCAACTGCCAAGATGATGGAAACACAATTCATTCTACTACAAAGTTAATTATGCGCTTCATTGTGCTCCAAAAATAAACTGTAAGTGTGCATCATTATGCCCGGCCACCAAGGTCATCAGGCATTCAGTATCATCAGCGGCGTGAATCCGACTTGCCGTTAGCGGCGTCTTGGGTGTTTTTACGTGTTGCTGTTCACCTCCAGGACAAGAATGTCAGTTTTCCCTGGAGGAGGAAGTCGGTCAGGACATTGCCCCCATGCTGCGGTCTGCGTTTCTTTTTTTTTGTGTGTTGTGCAGAGCAGCGAGCTGCTGTGGCTGAGGGTGACTTTCATCTGTCACATTTTAATAGGCAATCACAGTCGGGTCGTTTCTGTTTATCATTTCACTTTTTATCTATTGGGCATTTGGGCTATCTGTTTATATTCAGACGTACACTGAGTCTCATGCGGTTATTTCATGCAACGTTCCATTTTTATTATACCTATTTAAATATCCGGAAAGTTTCCCTTCTGGGATGATTTCTTTTCCAAATATTTACATAGTTCATGTTTGAAATATCTTTGACACTGAGAACCGTGAACTCCAGTCAAAAGGACATAAAGACATACACACAGCCTGTAGTAAAGTAAAATAAATTGACATGATATATCTAGCTCAATAAAAACTGTTAGCATATTATTCTCCTCAAGTACTGGACACCTTTTATACTAAAATTGTGGGCATAATGTTTAGTGTGCTTTCTCAAATCATTGGCAAGTAATTACTAAACCAATACATACACATACCAACCAATGCTGTGCACCCCCACAACATGTGGCCTTAATACAGCTTACTGTACTGGACCTGCAGCTAAACTCCAGTTCACTGTGTAACGCCTCATGTTGACTGTTTAACGCCGTCAGTCCTGCTGAGAGTTTGTCATCGTCAGCTTTAGCTCTGCTGACTGTATTAGCGCCGGTAGCTGTTAGCTCTGTTAGCCAAACACATGTGAGAAGATGCACTCACTTGTATTCAGTCAAAAATGTTGAATCGGTAGTGTAAACAAGAGTCAGAACTGAAGTAGTTGTTGATCCGCTGCAGCCGCTACTGGCTGGTCAATAAATAGCCAATAAAATATGTTTTCATAAAATGTGAATCACTGCAACCACAGGAGGTCCTTGAGCATGCAGTCATAAATGAGCACCAAAAATGTTACGCTGATAGAACCAGCAGTATGCGAGATCAGCCGTAGACAGACAGAAAGAGGCACACATGCATGCACACAGACGGCCACACACATAATCTCCTGGTGGAGATATTGATAGCGTTATTGTCCTTTATATGTATAAACTTTATAAAACAGGAGCTCATTCATTTTTACTGTAAAAAATACATTTTCTTCTTTTCAAGCCTGGTAGTCTGATAGCTACCTTAAAGCTAACACAGCAATCCTGTGCTGTATTTCATATTGTGCATGTTTTAACAGTATTTTTTAGTCACCCAGACAATGGTCGTGGTCCACTTAATTGATGTAATTAATGTTCATCACGTTGAGTGTTTGCTGAACGACTTCTAAACCCCGAGCCTCTCAGCTCCTCTCAGGAGGGGGAATTGGGCGAGCATGAAGCACTCGAGTTTTTTGTCATGCTTCACAGGAACCTAGAAATGAGTGGAATAATTCTCAGCTCTTAAGCATGCTCAGAAGGGCTCAGCAGTGGGGCTCAAACTAAGTCATTCTCCGTGGCGTGGAGAGAGCTCCCCGGCAATCCCCAACCCGGCCGGCGTCCAGTTACCTCAGACACGTATCCGCTCGCCCCACAATACGCCACCATTTAATGGCAGGTGATGCATGGAGGATCAAGCACAATGATCCTGACTAGATGTCATGTAAAAGGGGACTGTTTACACTCTGTCGCACCGTGGACCGTCCGTGTGTGTCGCCACGTAACGCTCCTTGATGCGCCTAGGTAGTGCTATCTGGATGTGATTGGAGGAGAGCAGCAAGAGGAGAAGATTTAGGAAAGCTTAGAGGAGGAGAAGGGGAGTAAAATCTTACTTTGTTTGGTGAAAGATATTTTGCTCTCTCATCTCTGGAATTACATAAATTGCTTGTGGCTAGTGCGAGGCCTCAGCTGCAGCGGAAAAAAAAAAAAAGAGGCCCCAACTGCCTCGCTCCCTAACAATCTACTCCACATCTCTGAATCTCCCATCTCTGCCCCTGAGCGGTGGCAGGAACAAACAAAAGCCTCCTGCACTCCACTCTTTGTCTGCATTTCATTTCCTCTGAGGAAGAGGGGCTCTCTTAAAATATTCAGCCACTTTAAAGTGGCATGTCACACTGACCAGGCTATTTTCTTTGATGAGCTCTAGTCCTAATCCTTCAATGATACGTCTTCTTCCAACTCCATCACTCAAGTGAGGTACCCTACAGAATAGCTATTGGTTGAGGTATCCGTGGGGTAGGGGGAGAAAGGAATTGCTGGGTTTTTCCAAGCAGCTCTTACACATCAGGCGTATAAATGAAGCTGTGTGACACTACGGTCGAATGGATTTCTGCCCACACACCCTTAACATGCTGCTGGGCCACAATCTGAGTCCCCCCAGCCCCGGGCTCAGCCCACCTGCCCAACCTACAGCGTAATTCACTCTCTGGCTAAAGCCGGGCAGTGGGCCTGACCCCCACAGCTCCGGGGCCGTCACTTACTGCTGACCTCCAGCGAGGTGCCAATGAAACATGTCCGTCAAGTGGTGAGCAGAACAAACTGCCTCACCTGGCTCCCGCTGACAGCTCAGCATTTTTTTAAAGAGCGGTAACGGATCAACACCGGTTGATAGCCGCGCAGCCAGACCCGACTTACAACTGGAAATTCACTTCAGCAGAAGCCTGCGCTGAGAGGACGAGGGGGGTTAATTATTGATACTTGAGAGAAATTAAACCCGTCGAAATACAGATTCACTGACAAATTCTGATGTGGCGAGCAAAAAAAAAAAAAAAGACAGAGAGAATATTCAATAAAAGTGCAAATAATGTGACTGAAAAAACATTATATTGGTAGGATATAATTAAGCTGGAACTCTCGTGGCAATGCACACTACACAACTGCAAATGACGCATAATGTTTCCATTCCATTGTTTAATTAAACCATTTTCCAGCAAGTTAACAAGCAATTTTTGCTCAAGACACCAATCTAATGATCCTTGAGCATATCTATTTGTTCTGGCTAGCATATTAGCTTACAATCGTCTCCCAACACATCCAACAGTAACAGAGTGACACTGACATCCCTAGGATCAAATCTTTCTGTCCATTTTCTGTTGATGGATTTGATTTAAGTCTAATATTCACTGGTGATTAAGTGATAGTGTTTTTCTCCCTCTTTTTCTTTAGTTCTAGTCCCTTTTCACACCAGGCATGCATTATAAAACCTTGATTTTACAGGAGCCCCGCATTAAAAACCCTCTCACATAACCAGGAATTCAATTTCAAAATATTGAAAATAGAGCTTTGAAAAGGCGTAGTGACTTTGTGATAAAATATTCAAGTGCATAATCCAACTACTAAAACATGTCAAGTAAAATGGGGGTTTCAATCACATGAAAAAAATACTGCTTTCCTGTGTAAGAATTTAGAAAAGAAAAGAAGTTCACACTGACATTTGAAGAAAATTAAGAAGCAAAGATTATTATGAAAAACAGGCTATTGTAATCAACATCAGTCAGAGTGATATGCAAATAAGATTACACTTGTTGTGAAAGTCAAATGAACTGGTAGTTTTTCATTTTACTAAATAAAACAAGACAGTGTTTCAGTCTTTAAAATGTAAGCAGCAACAGTGCATTCTTTCCCACAGACCTGGGATCCAGTAATATTTAAACAAATGAGAATAAAGTCCCAATTTTACAGGGTCATAAAAGCTTATTAGAGTGCTAGCACAGTGTCCCTGTGATCTTTTGCTCTTTCGCTACCTTTGCTTCTCCAATTCAGTGAGAAAAATTAACCTTTTTGCCCTAAAAATATTTTGACCTTTATAAAATGGAGCAGTGCAACTGCACCGTTTCCAAAGATTCAACTATTTCTGAATACACTGCTTCTTTGTCAACTCTTCCCTTCCCCGGTCTGTGCTCTCTCAGCTGTGCAGTGAAACGTCATTTACATAAACGCACGTGATTGAACACGACGCGGCGACCGGAGGACCCAGGCAGACTAATAACAGTCGGTTCTGCATCTGACAGCCAGCTCTCCGTCAGGTGAAACTCTGGCTGTGGTCGGGTTGTCTGACTCGGCATGCGCCCGCAAAACAGCACACACACCGACGTCAACAATTGAGAGCGTGAGAAATAGGAGGCGCGGGGAGAGTGTGTCAGATTAGAGTCCATTGCATGAGTCTCACGCTCACTGCAGGAGATTTGGCCTGGGGCCATGTTCCAGATTTGGGGCACTTCCAGGTGTTACTCAGCACAGTTAGCCAGTTTATCAATCCTGTTTCGTGAGTCAGGCCTCTGCTATTGCTTCTCTCACGCCGAGCAAAACAAATTCAAATACAATTCGGGTTGTGTATCGCCAATAATTTCCTGGATTGATTCTGATTCAAAAGTCCCGAACAGATTCAATTCAATATCTATTTGATTCAGGACATTTCCGTTGGAATACAGATATTTCTTGAGAGATTATTTTATAGTTTTTTATAGTTTATAGTTTATATAGCAATTATAGTTATAATCGTTTTTAGTTTTTCTGTCTGTACAGATAATATTTCAGTTATTGTGGATTCTTTACTGTTTTTATTGCTTATTTATAATACTTGTTTTTTTATTTTTTTGTTTTTTTTTACTATGTTGCACTATAACCTATGCTGCTGTAATCCTGTAAATTTCCCCGCTGCGGGACTAATAAAGGATTATCTTATCTTATCTTCTAAGAGAATGAATGCTCTACATTGTAGGAACCCTCTAAACTGGTGCATTATTAAAACATTCATTCATGTTTACATGAAGAATTGTCCCCAAAGCAGTTACATTAATGTACTAATGTATAACTATTTCACCTCAATTTCGCACATATTATTATTGGCTTTTCTTTTTCCAGCTCTTCTCCATCCTGTGTAACCACACATCTGCCTTTAGGCCTGGCAACAGGGGCGCCAGAAATAGCAGTTCCTAGGGGCCATTTTTTTTTATTTAGTGGCATCTTATGTCGAAATTAAAGATTGCATCCAATTTGACAGCCCTCCGCTCATACCTCTCTTCCCACGAGTGTCATAGGAACCACGTTGGCCTTCAGGTAACATGAAAAAATGAAAGGCTCTCTCTATCCAGTGTTTGGTTTGTCCGTTCTGGGCTACTGTAGAAACATGGCAGAGCAACATGGCGGACTATGTGGAAAGGTTCCCTCTTTACATAGATATAAACAGCTAATTCTAAGCTTAAGAAAACAACAATTCTTAGCTTCAGGTGACTAAACACTAAATTCCATTTCTGCCAATAATTCCCCTTAAATCCTACACACCGTTCCATTTAACGAATACCGAGAACAAGCAGCACCACGACCAGCTAAAAATGGAAACTGTCTAGCAAATTGTAATATGCATATGTAGTGAAAATGAACAAGACCATTCACACACAAACACACAGTTCTGAGGAATGTCAGTCAGTGTCTTTACACTCTAATAAATGATTCACTCAATGTGTTGTATAATTAGTTATCCATTGTTTGCATCAAAAAAACATCAACCTCTTTGCATTGCTGCTGGAAAAAAAGAACAAAGTTCTAAAGAAAGAACTGATTATAATCTATTAAAAATATTCTCAAGTCTCTTTTATAACTTGGAACTGGCTCATTTACAGCATATTCATTTCCAAAGGAGTCTATTAAATGAATTTCATTTCCTTGTGCATAAGAAATGTGATAATAAATGTGAAATTCATCACAGATTATTATATTACTGTCAGGTAACAGTGGCAGGAGATGTATGCTGGCATTAACCCCTTCTAACCCAAACTGACATTTCTTCTACTTAACAATGTTAGTGGCATATCAAGATAATTATATATATAGCAATTATAATATATATATATAATAATTATATAATAATAATAACATATATCCATTTTATATATATATGTATATATATATACATATATATACACATATATATACACATATATATATATATATACACACATATATATATATATACACACATATATATATATATATACACACACATATATACACATATATATATACACACACATATATACACATATATATATATACACACATATATATACACACACATATATATATACACACACATATACACACATATATACATATACACACACACACACACACACACACACACACACACACACACACACACACACACACACACACACACACACACACACACACACACACACACACACACACACACACACACACACACACACACACACATATATATATAATTGTCATATACAGTTGTCTGCACAGGAACTGATAAGTCAGTTGAATAACTCTACTTTAACAAACTATTACCATAAAAAGTTAAAACATGCACAGAAACAACTGAAAATGCTGCAATTTCTATCAATTTCCCAGATTTCTTTATGCACGAATTTGCTTGCTGTGTCTTGACTTATTACCAAAAGTTATATCAAGTTTTATCGTCTGTGGAAATTGTCTCAAAATCAAACGAAACCCTTCTTAAAAGGTTCCCCGCGGTGTTTCAGTCCTCCGAGCTGCTTCTCCAGCAGTGGGTCCCCGATTTGTTTATCTCATGCGCGGGGGGGCGCACAGGGACGCATAAAACACAAATATAACTTGTGTTTGTTTACGAGGGAACTCCACAGGGCCCCTTTAATGCACTCTTGTTTTTGAAGAGCAGACAATCTCTGGAGCAGGTGCATGGTGACTTATAGGGTAATCAGACTTTTTTTCTGATCCCGAGACACACACAGGGCAGACACACTCTAATATTAAAGTGGGCCCAAAAGAAGTCGAGATATTCTTTGTTGTTGTTCTTTAATTAAAATAGATAGTAGACCTGGAGCTAACATTAATTGTCAATCAGTTTGCCCGAAGCTAAGGTTAGCCTTAGGCTTAATTTCATCTACAGGAGAAGAGGTCAGGATAACACAGGGTTCATTCTCAGGCCTGGGTGAAGTTTTGCCCCGGGCTTTAATATGTGTTGTGTGAAAATGGCTACATATCCTGAATGCAATGCAAGAGAGTAACTTAATCATATCAACAGTCTGTTGGAACCTATCTCACGTGTTTAGCTTAAGCCTCTGCCATTTCCATTCACATTGCCGAGTCTCGAGACTGGTACACAACAATAACAGGAGAGTTAAAAGCTTCATAAATTCGAGGTGGCATGTATATGAAAGATCTGGTGAGCTTCCAGTACATCCCCCTCGTTGCAGGACATGTGCCAGCTAATCACGCACTACCACAACACATCACGCCGGTGTACGGTACAAAACAGTCCCCACACGGCCAACGTTTTTCCTGTCTGTCTGCGCGCTAGCCGACCGTAGGCAGCGCAGAGCTGCAGAAAACAGGCTTAGACACACAGTTCTACATGAAAACCCCTTCTTCTCCATGAGCTGATCCTTCTTTGTTCTGCATAAATGCCAATTACATAATTCTCTCTGGCATGCAAATCAGATTAGATGAGGCCGTGGCAGATCACCTATACCGCTCGGTCTAGTGCCGCTGCCACAAGAATAGAACATTTTTGGGACACAGCGTTTATATGCACTTAACAGTTTAATCAGCTTTTTTATTCTAGGCGCAGTAGAACAAAAACCATTATTAATGTCAAAATTCATTGCTTTAGCTTTAATCATTTTCACAAAGTCGCTGCGTCTTTCAGGTACAAAGATGGGACTGTTTGTGATGCAGGAGGACATATCTGGCATACGCATGGTGGTATTTGATTAAAGAAAAAATGCACTTTGAAATTTTAATAGTGAAATATCAAGGGTATTATCAAATGCTAGAGATGTCCAGGAGTATACATGACATACTATATCAGGGGAATATTTGTATGCCGAGAAGAGGCACTGACATTCAGCTTGTGGGCACTGATACCCGGAATCACGCTGGGAAAAGGGAACCGATGCAAATTAGCCAATCGAAGGAAAAGCGACACTTCGCTGTTGGCTGTGGCGAGTCATCAGTGATATGTTGCAGCAGTGCACGGCGCAGTGCAAGAAAAAGAACAAAAAGGCCTCTCACCATGCATTTTCGTGCATGTGTGTACTTCACTCTGTGTGTGTGTGTGTGTGTGTGTGTGTGTGTGTGTGTGTGTGTGTGTGTGTGTGTGTGTGTGTGTGTGTGTGTGTGTTTGTGTGTGAGAGTGTGTGTGTGCATGAATGTGTGTTCTTTTCAGCCCAGGGAACTAAAGAGCAGAACAAACCAGAAGTTGCCTGACAGCACGAAACCCTACCCAACGTGAACTTTGAGGATAGCGGGGACAGCTGGTGGAGGAGAGTCAAAAAAAAAAAAAAGAGATAAAAATGGAAAGCAGAAAAGAAAGGATGTTGTGACTGCAATGCGTTACTCATGATTTTGGTAAGAGCTTTAGTCAGAAATCTTTTAATATATGACACAGAAGACACTGTGATTGTATTTATTAAGTCATGTATGTATGTATGGACGGATCTATGTGTGCATGCACTTCATAATGTGTCTCAAGCTGATAGTGGACATTGAAGAAGTAAAGTCACCCATATAGATGCCATAAAGAACCGCTGAAGAACATCCCTAAATGACATACAGTAAAACAGCGTCAGGCTACAGGCTCCCCATCAGAATTTGGAATTCATCTTACTTGTTCTGAAAAATTATGATATGTTGATTTTATTTGTATCTTTTTTTTTTTTTTTTTTTTTTTACAAATAATACATTTCACAGCGCACAGTACAGTTAGGCTGCAGGCACTTTTTCAGTAAGTATCCAAGCATCCATGCTCTAAGTGCACAGGCCAGGCAGCAATGTATGTGCGTTACACTTTTGCATTAATAGATGCAATCCCAGGCCCCACATCCCTCCGGGCTCCGTTTGGTTAATGGTGTTATGAAGCACACAAGACCAGTGGCATTAACTTCATATTCGGCGTCCGTCTTAGCACATAAGCTAAAAATATATAGTGAGAAGGAATGACTGTCTTTATCTGCAACAGGGAACTGTTGACAAAGAGCTCTCTTAATGTCGTAATCCATCACAATCTGCGTGATTGTTCTATTTAAAACCACCGGAAAGGCTTTTCCCTTTAGACAATAAGATTTGGCATTTGGAACACATTTTTGAGTGTTTAAAATGTACTTATAAAAGGTGCCTAATGCAAGTCAGACTAAATTCAACTCGTCACCTTGTGCATCAGGAGACACTCCTGCCAGTTGTGGGCACATCTGGGTTGTGCACATAAGGTAAACATCCTTTACACAACAGCCAGAGGATATACAAAAGGAAAAAAAAAAAACATTGTACAATAATAGGTTTGATGTCACCTCCCTCCTGTGTTAAACTATCTAACAGAGCGATGTGTCCCTGCTGTGGGCCTGGCCTCTGGGTCCCGGGGACAGATATAGAAAGATACAGATCTATAACCTGCAGTATCAGGGCCTAATTGATGCAGGTCTAGCGTGCGGGGAAAATCGACATGACAGGCATCAGCCACGTGTGACAAGATTTATCGGTTTGTCTGGCTCCTCTGGCTAGGAGGGTTTACACGGAAAGATGTGTCGACACGCGCATGCGCCGCGCACAGCTCATTTATTTGTCATTTCTTTGTTTAACAGCGTATGAAATTGTTGCGGAGCTTTTATTCTGTCCATGGAGCACGAGGAAGGCGGAGCCTGTCAAAATGACAGTCGAGCTCTCGGTAGCAGATCCTGCTCGAATAGTGGAGCGGTGTGAATTTGAAGTGTCTGCCGTGGGATGCCCCGACGGATCAGCGGCGAAATGTGTTAAATTTGTTGGGTTGTTTTTGCGAGAAACATCTGAAACGCAGATGTCTAGCGGATGTTTCCCATAACACTTCCTCCTCCTCTGACATGGCGAGCTGTCTCTCTCCTATTCATATGCTAATGCTCAATCAGGCCGTCCAATCCGGAAGCATTTCCAGCCACATTCTTTTTCTTTTTTTTTCCTAAGCAATCAATTTACCTTGGAGAGAGATAAAAGCTTAAAGAGTCACATAAGAGGCGAGCTGGAGCAAATGGTGATATGAAGTGAAAAAAAAAAAAAAAAAAGGAGAGAGAGAGAGAGAGAGAGAGAGAGAGAGAGAGAGAGAGAAAAAAAAAAAATACCAAGACGGCAAAGAGGCAGTTGGGGAATAGCTGGATAATGTAGGTATAAACACACAAGTCTGCGCCTAGGAAGGCTCGGCTGAAGCTCATTCTCATCTAAGCTGAGTCGCCCCCCCCCTCCCACTGCAGGAGGGACTTCCAACACCTTCAGCTGCAATATAAATGTTAATAGAGTTCAGGGGAAGAAAACGAGGTGTAAACAAACAAATGTGGTATTCCATGCTTTGGGGCAGCGAATGGGGGGGGGGCTGCCATTGAGCGGTGTGTGTCTGCGGGCACGTGCATGTGTGTTTGCATGTGCTGCTGGAATGAGGGGAGAAAAGGGAATAAAGACGGGGGCTTCTGCGTGTACTCGGTGTGAGCTTGGCTGTAGTGGACCTCCGGCGGTGGAGCTCTCCCAAAACCCTTCCAGAGAGACAAAAAAAATATTTAAAAAATGACAGCTTCCAAATGGAATTCTTCTGTCTTTACTGCAACTGGAAACTACGCACATCGAAGTAGCTCTCAAAATATCAAAGTATACATAAGATACAGCATTTATCGGTCTCATATGAGGCGATCCTCTGTGCTGCCAACTGTCGTTTACAGACAGCAGGCCAGAGAAACAGAGGGAGAAATGAAGGGCAGGTGGGTGGTAAACACACATCCTCATTCGGAGCAGACAGACAGACAGGCGGCCACGACTCTCCGTCCCGACTTGTTCAAAGGGTTGGCAACCTTCAGACCAATTAGACATCACAGGGCAGCCTGCACAGCAGCCCGGCTTTCATATAAACGGCTCTCCATGAATTTTTAATCAGCTATAATTTAAGGATTTAAATAAAGATCAAATTCTTCCGGCTGCACGGCGAAGGAAGTGTCTGCCTGCCTGTGTGTGTGTGTGTGTGTGTGTGTGTGTGTGTGTGTGTGTGTGTGTGTGTGTGTGTGTGTGTGTGTGTGTGTTTTTTTTTATCGAACGGAAGTGAGTTTGCATGAATGTGTTCATCTGTTTCACTCACTGTCTCCTCCCCCCCTCTCTCTCCCCCCCCTCCCCCTCCATCCCTAATGTTTCCTCTTCTTCTCCCTCTCACCGATCCCACCTGCCAGCGTTACGAGCAGAAGCCCGGCAGGTTGTCCAACCCAGGAGCAGAAAATTTCCTGACTGACTGGTTGACTGGTTGACTGGTTGACTGGTTTGGCTGGCTGAGTGGCAGCATGTGAAGAGCGGGAGACAGATCTGCAGGGAATCACTGACAGATGTAATTAATGAGGTCATACTCGGAGTTGGCAGTCCCCTTCATATCCAATTCCTGACGATCACAACCGAACACACCTGCAGCTCTAACAGCAAGAAGAAGAAGAAGAAGAAAAAAAAAAGACCATACCCCTCGTCGGTGTGAGGGAAACGGACTCGGGCAGTCATTTTGAGGAGGGAAAGCTGTAGGAGAACGAATTTCCTTATTTTTCCTAAACTTGTTATGATTCTGTTCTTTCCTTTTTTCACGCCAGGATTGAGGCTCTGGAAAAATCACTTTTTTCTAAGTTTAATCAACAGTACCTTTTTCCTTACTGCTGAAGTTCTTCTTCTTACAGCTTTGTTTTGGTGGCATTTTACAAATTTTGGGGCATTTGTCAGTTTTTTGCACACCTGCCCTTACATATTGTTTAGGGGGCGTTACCTTTTCTGATAATAAACAATGAGCCATACTTCTAGTAATGTTTCTCTAAACAAAATATTAAAATATATATATATATATAACAGAAATTTAAGAGAACGTTGATGAGTGAAGTCAAGCAACCAGGAATTGAGGCCAAATGGTGGAATTACAATTTCTGGGTCCTGAACGTGATGCCATAGGGACAAAAATGAACTTATTTTAGGAAAGAACATCTGTAAGTCAGGTAAATCAACTTCCCAGCACGAAGACTTGAATAGCCCATATTCAAATCATTAGGTCATTAGTAAAATGCACTGATAGCCAAATCCAGAGTTACTTTTGAGCTCCTGTCTGGGAGGTTGGCTTAAAGGAAACACTAGTGAACTCTATGGGCCCATAGTCATTTTATCTGTTGGCTTCTGTTTGGCTACATGCGCCACTGAGCAACTTTGTTAGGAATGAACGATAGCCTGCCTCCAACGCTGTGTCCTGTTCTTTTAACACATCCACGATTCTGTCCTCATAAGAACACCAGAGGGCTTTTATTTTATAACAGAAGCAGGGAGTGTTACATTTTTTACATATTCTGCATCTATAGAACTCAAAACTGTGATAATGTTGCTAGTATGATGTCAATATAATATCCAACGATTATTGTTTTGCAATTTTTGCTGGTCGTGCAGGCGGTCTGGCCGGGGCGTTAGTACGTTTGGGAACATTTTCCACAATGTTATACATAACTATGATTGTGACATTTCATGAAACGATAATAGAAACACAAATCCAGGAAAAATAAATAAAAGCTGTATATGAAATGAAGGTACTACCATACACCGTGGTAATATTGCAGTACATGGACACACTGCCAACATCAGCCGTACAGTTAATTATGCTGAATGTCAATGAGTATTCCTCCGGTCCCTCCTGAACGGATTATACCATCCTCTGGCCTGGTTTCTAGCTTCCACAGCGGAGAGTATTTATTACCTGTAAACAAGCGGCAAAACAGGCCTTGTCACGTTTCACTGGAGCTCCCTCACTCATCACTAATATGTAATAATATGTATCCAGGTCAAAGATGTCGGGCCTCCCCTTAGAGACCCGCGTCAGTCTTCAGTCCTCCTTAGTGCAAACAAACACATGTACTGAAAGGGCACACGTTGCCTGGCAAATACTGTATACTCAAAGGAGTATACATGCACACACAGGTATGGACCTTGTTTGCAAAAGCATGTGTGTGCATTGACGAGTAACCATTTTTCTACACATGGGGCTGACCAGCCAATACCGCTTCAATGGAACACTTACTCGCCCTGAAAACAAAGGACAGCCTTGGCGATGCTGTTGTTATCCATCACCTCTTCAGCCTTGCATAAATAACTCTTAATATACAGCATCAACGTGTCAGAGACATTCCGGCTGCATGGCCTCCCCTGCAGCTCCAACCTATTTTCTTTTTGTTGTTGTTGGGTTTTTTTTCTTCGCTCTGCATTTTCATCCTCACCCGTTTTGCATTTTTGCCTCGCTTAGCATAAAGGGATACACAATGTTTTGAAAACAAGGTTCTGGCGACTCTTCAAGGATGCATGATGCAATTTCCCGGGCAACGATTTGGGTACACTCATCCCTTTGGAGGGAATGGCGAGCAGTGGGGAATTTAAAAAAGAAAATCGTTGCGACGGGGGCCGAAGTTGCCCTGCAGCGAAGTAATACCGATCTGATTAGAGGGGTCTATTTTAGCGTGGCAACTCTCTGATCTACAAGGAACAGTCAATCACTGGATAACTAGAAGGACAAACAATGCAAATCCTATTCAATGACAGTATCAATCAGCGTGTTTACATTCAAATAAATGCTCACTGAAGATTTTAGACTATTTTGGATTGCATACATAAACATAGCCTACTTCAGTCTTATTTATTTTACATAGATATTTTAAGGTTTTTATTCCAATCGCATGAACGCACTTGTTAAACATGCACTAGTTCTCATAGCTAATGCATAAGAAATAAAAGGTAAATCTGATGATTAAGTGCTCACATGTACTTTGACTTTGTAACGTCAACTACCTTAACCTTATCAAACTTGCAGCTGTTCATTTCTGTCTGAGAGGCAGCCGGATTGTCATTAAATCTCCGACAAATGATCCACGGCCTGAGCTGTGTTTTGCTCCAGTATTCACTTCTAGCACCTCATATGACCTTATGTCCAAAAAAAGAAAATTTGAGCAATCCCTGTTCTTCCGCTTCAATAGATGTGGTAATTGTGTGCGTGTTTCCAGTGCTGGTGAAACAAAAGGCCTCAGGTGTTGTAGCTTGTTTGGGCTCTTTTTGGTGCGTAGCAGAGCGCAGCACTCTAAACACACTGGGAGCTAGGGGGATAAGAAAATATAGATATTGCAGTATCATAGTTGATAATACTGTATCGTAACTGTATTTTAATTAAATAGTTTAATATATATATATATATATATGTAACCCTGATTTACCCTGATTAACGTTTATTTCATAAAAATGTGATATATTTATTAATGTTTAAATATAGGAAAATCTTAATTCCCTAGTCCAGTTTGTACACAAAGTATTATTATGATGTTGGTTACAGGCCCTGTGATAAGTGCAAATGCAGATCCCAATATTCTGATAACATGAAAAAAGCTAATTTCTTTACTCAGATATTGTGAACATAGAGATGTTTTCCTTGTATTAATAGTGTTTTACTAAAATTACATTTTAATAAATCTTAATATACTGCTTTGCTTACAGTATCGCCATATATATATATTTCAATATATTGAATTATACCTCCTTTATCATGATACGTATGGATTCTTGCCAATGCACAGGCCTACTGGAAGCCCTACAAAACGCTCCTCACTCAAAGTATTTGAGCAGAATTACTACTATGTGTTGAAAGTAAGCAGAATTGTTCTCTAGAAGCACTAAAGATGAGTGCGAGGTAAGTCGACCTCGCTCAACATCTCCTTTGTCTCCTTTCCTTCCTTACATATTTCGCCCCTCTCTGTCTTTTTGATGATGAAACACTCACCAGGCGCAGTAACACATTTCAAGTGTTATCATTGTTTTAACAAAGCTCTGGCCTGGCATTCATGTTTCCTCCCTCTTTTTTACTTTCATTTTTCACACTCTACCTCAAAGCGCAGTGTCATGTTTTATCTGACCATCTCACACAGAGACTACACAGCCTATCTCTTTTATCTGACCACCTCTAACACGCTCTCTTTTTCTCTGTCTTTGTTTTTTTTTTCTCAAACTAAAACACACACACACACACACACACACACACACACACACACACACACACACACACACACACACACACACACACACACACACACACACACACACACACACACACACACACACACACACACACACACACACACACACACACACCCTGCCAGCATGGATAAGACTCTCCAAAGTATTTCTGCCCTAATAACCAAACGAGAGCTTGCTGTGTCTTTTAGTGGAAATAAGGTTATTCATAAGGTTATGGTGCCCTTCTAGGAAAAGGTTGCCTTGAGATGTCATGGCAACAGCCTTCGGAGAGAAAAAAACAAAACAAAATCAATCAGCACTTAGGGTTGATAAGATCGAATGACAACAGAAAGGACTATACAAAGAGTTTAAATAATGACTATGTGGCTGAAATGGTGGAGACAACCTCCGCTTCACCTGCACAAGCACTCGCCTCCCTCCCCCCAGGCTTTCCCCTTTTACTCCTCTTCCCTTTTATAGAGCTATTTCTTTCACTCAGAAAGACACTGGTTAAGCCCACTTGACTATACCCAGAGTTATTTATAGACGGAGAGGTTCCACAACAGATACCCGTTGTCCAAAGTAGGAAGAAGGATGATAACTGGTCATCAAAACCCAAAGTGGTAGTGCAACTTGAGACTACAACAACACAGACTGACTTAGTGCCTGAGCCTCTTGTTCACAGGACTACTTAATGTTGCAAAATAGACAATGAGACTACATTAAGCGCTCGACAATGGGCTTTTCTAAAGCACGATGAATCCCACAGGGTTCTGCTAGAGTTAGAGGCTGTTAAGGAATCCGTCCGTTGGTCTGTGATGAACGAGGTGGTACCCGGCGTACTTTAGCAATGATAGCTTATAGCTCCATTAGCCTGTAACTACAGAGAAAAGGGTCAGAGAAAACGGTGAACTCCCTGGCAACATACGGAGCGCCGGGGCCCGGCTGCGAGTGGCCGGAAAGATTCATTAATCTAAGATGATGAGTCTTGGTAGTCGTAATTAGGCCTCCTGACACAGAGAGCCCCCGCCAGAGTTGCGTTGAAGCCCGAATAAGAATCGTCCCCGATGTGCTAGCAGTGGTGAGCTTGGAAACAAATGGAGCAATGAAGCGGCGGTATCGCTGTTTACAAGCACGTCTCTGTGTTTTTCTTTAGGTGCTGCACTGGGTCTGTGGGAGTTAATCATTCATTGGTAGCGGGTGGCTTTAAGACACAAATTCAACTCTCGCTGGCACCGGAGCTACCGTCACCCACACTTTCTATATATAACTCTTTTTCCATGGCCGGGCCATTTGTGGAGCAGAGTTCACAAGGACACTTGCCAGAGGAGATTTCTAATCCAACATTTTTAGCCGGACCTAAGGAAACATTACAGTCAACACCTCCTTGCATAGAAAAAATATTGTTATCAACACTTTATGCACTTGACCAGATTCAGAGGAATGTGTTTTAGGGCATGTGTCTGCTAATCCACAATGTCAATATAAAAAGTCTAAGGGGAAGGAAAATCAGCACAGAAGCTAAGGAAAGCAAATAAATGATCTTTTTACTGATCTTAAAAATGTAAATAACATGATATTTTACCACCAGGAGGCAAAAAGACTCCAAAAACACAGCCCTGATTTTATAAGTTCATAAGGCTGAAATGCAAACAACTGCCCACTAAGACATCACACAATAACAGAGCAAAATGAGCCTCCCATTGGAATCCTTTTTTACTAACCATCTGACAAATGTAGCAGGCAGTCTGTAAGTACTAAAACAGACCAGTCTTTTTTTTTGTTTGGACTCCAGCCCACTGGATTTGAAATGACACAATAACTTGCTAAAGACCAGACTAAAGACAGCATGTGCAGAATATGTCTATATGTGCAGACATATGCAGATGAAATACATTGCAGACTGCACTTCAAAGCAACCATCATTAACTCCAATTTAAAATAAAACATAAAGTGCAGCAAATCTTATTTTATTCCTTGTTGTGTTGCTGACATTATCATTATTGATAATTAAAAGGTTATCTTTACTTTATTTAAACAACCATTGCTATGTTAAGATATATAATGGAGTGATGTCTACCTGAGCAGAGAATGAAGTCACTCTCCTCCTGTGTGTGTTCTTATCCGAGCTTCTCTATGCTTTGTTTATATAACCAGGCCGGATTCTAGTGCTCGTATGTGTATGTGCACTGGCTAGTTCTACCCACCGCTCTCTCAGATGGAGGCAAAGCTTTCGATCATGTTTCAATGAAGCACAATGCATTTATCGGAGATAAATGCATTTGGTAGGAACGAGTGATTCATCTGAAAGCAGCAGTAAATAGGGAACCTCGCTGATGACATTTACGTGAGAGCTGCTCTCACGGCCCTCTTAATGACCGCTGCCAGCCGTGCCCTGGGCAGAGCAACAAGCCACAGCCGAGTGCACCAGTTGGGGACCCATTCCTTAAAGAACAATTAACAAGGCCATTTAAAAAACAAGCCACACACTCAATTAACACAGCCCACTTTTGCACTTTCCCCTCTATTGTGTCCCAGAATAGCCCGCTTGAATTGGCACGGTTAAGCTGCGTCGGTGATGACTGCATCATGGTAGGCCCTTGTGTTATTCCCATAGCAGCCCATAGCAGTCTGTAGCTTTAAAGAATAAGATTTAGGGAATCACCTATGAAATGTGCTTCTTTCAGGTTTCTGAATGAAATTTAATTACAGTCTGCTTTTTTTTGTCCCTGGACAAGACAATCTAAATACATCTGTTTTACAAATCAAGTTGAGCAGAACAGAAAGACTGAAGCTGGGAGATAAGAGAGCTGCTCTTGTGTAAATATGTATTTGAAACAGAGGAAGAAGGAACAGTCTGTTTTTTTGCAGTTGCCTCCACTGCCCTTGATGCTGGGTGATTTAAAAGCTCCGAGTTAATATTTATGATCATCAAAGAACCATCTCAAAGTCCTGTGCTGACGTTGGCTGCCCCACATATCGTTACTGTGTCAGAATTGAATGACAATCAGTTCAGTGTACAATGAATCTACCACAAAAAAAAAATGCTTCCCCTGTACTCTGTGAAAATGCAAACGCAACGTCCTAAAAATAACTCTTATCTTGCAGCAGTCATTATCATTGGGAACACTTCAGAAAACAGCAGCCCCAGTTGTGTGTAAATAAACAGTGAAAAGCGGAGGAAGTGGGGGGGGGAAGATAACATGCAGCAGGAATTCTATCAAGAGGCCGGGTGGGATGACTCATGAAAATAAGTGACTTTGACTTTATATGTGGAAGGACAATAAGGAGCTTTGAAGCTCTGAGATTACAGAGAGGTAGCTGATGGAGCCAAACCGGGGAGGCCGGCTGTTAAGGCAGCGATGTAGCACACACTGTGCACCGGCTCTGGTACTCACTCTTCTGGAAATACATGTAGGGCACGGTTTCATCAACCCCCCAGAGGGATGCGGCCATTACATTAACAGAGCTCACCTAGCGGGCAGAGGGACAGGCCAGCGTCTTTGTTGCAGTGCAAGTTCATCCTTGTCCCAAGCCAATACCCTCCATTCTTTGGCCATTTATCATCATCAGATGACTGGATATGTCCCTCCTTGGATTTATATAATCAGATAAAATGAAGTTACTGTAATTGCTGTAACATTTAATACAAAATAAAAGTGTTGCATGCAATAAAGCATACTTAAAAATGGACATAGACATAGACACTGATATCACTGCATGATCAGCTGAGGTTTTTTTTTAAATATATGTTTCTCAGTGCATCACGCTTCCAGATTACAGACCAGTATGCATGAGATGTTTGCAGAAGGGAAGGTCCCTGGAGAATCCTAACAGCTACACAACTGCTTAAAAGCCCCTGTGACTGAAATGATTAAATGTCTATTTTAAAAAGAAAATTCTGGTCTGCCTTCATGCATAACAAAATAATAGTCCTTTACATCCAAAAAATGCCCGGATCAGTCCTAATCCTGCACGCTATCCAATCAGGACACCATTTTTACATATGAGTACATATATTCACATACAGCCATACAGGCTGTGTATAGACTTAGCCACACACCTTTAGGTATATGTGCAGTGGAAAACTGCATGTGCATGCCTAAGGAGGTTGCCTTTTTAAACGGGGAAGCAGTGAATGCTCTCATCTGTTTTTCCTTAGCGACGGTGGCAACACATGGCCAGAGATTGGCTGTCTGGAAACAGTTCACAAGGTCTGCCCTCCCTTCCATGGCTTGTTTACGACCGTCAACATGTCTCACAATGCTGCATGTACCGTTGTTATTGAGCTTTAACCCTATATGCCTGTACAGTTGGATTACTACACCCTATTTTGTGTACATTTAAGCACATTGTAACCCTAGTTCTATGACAACAGGCCACTTGCCCCTTTTAGGACGAGCTGAATGGCCTGAGCAAATCTAACAAAGCAAGGAATCATCTGTCTGTCTGTCTGTCTGTCTGTCTGTCTGTCTGTCTGTCTGTCTGTCTGTCTGTCTGTCTGTCTGTCTGTCTGTCTGTCTGTCTGTCTGTCTGTCTGTCATTCAATTCTAATATGATGCTGGATCGTTTAATGAATAATAAGGCATCATATTTTACATGTCATATTTTGTGAGTCAAATCTGTGTCTGTAATGTGCCCAGTAACATTTCTCAGTCAAGTAAATGTAGTACTACAATGTTTTCCTCTGATGTAGAAGTACACAGCAAGCTAGTAATACACAGTTAAGCTGGATATAATAAAAAAAAGTTTAGAGGACATTTTGTAAGTTATATCAGGGTATAAAAAGGCATTATAATTCAATATTGTTCATATCTAAAAATCATAATAAATCCATAGCTGTTAGCTTATAGCAGTTAGCGTGTGTCAACCTTGCCTTACAGTGAAGTCTGCCCCTGGTGCAAGAAGCAACACCACAGGCCAAGCACTCTGCAGGGTCTGAACAGGCCTCTGGCACTGGACTGGTAGGTTTTCTTCAGGCGCTCCACTAGTGAGATACCTGCTAATTTCACAATACACAACGCTGAGTGGAAAGCTTGAGCCCATTGAGCTTTCTGAGCGAAGCCAGCCTGTGATCATAGAACTGGGGTTACAACAAAACCCTCTCATACCATACATACCGTCCCTCAGGCCCTTTGATGCTCTTTATAGTTCTGCTGGGTTTGTTTTTTTCACTGCTGCCATCAACCTGCTTCTGCATTGCATATAAATAGCTATCCATCCGCCCATAATTATTACTATACAAACTACTCAAGAAATCACAAGTACCTAAACTTCTTTACAGAGTCAAGAAATGTGCAATCAAAAGAGATCACATTTTCTGAGCAATCTGTAACCTAAACCTACCAACCACTCATTAGAGCCCTTCAAATCCTGTTTTTTTGCTACGCAACAGGAATTTCTGAGTTTGATGCAGTCGGGAACCTTTTTAAATTATCATGCAGGCAGATTATATGTTTGCAGTGCAAGAAGTCTGCATCAATCTTATTTATATCCCACCTACCATCAAGGAAGAAAACCATGTCTATACATGATTGAAACTGATTGCTTGTTTTTTTTTTTTTAACCCCAATCAGCAGTGAAGTGGTATAACTTAGCCGGCCGCGTGGACTATGTATAACGCCTTTTTTCGTTTTTTTGTGCAGCAACCCATGAAAAAGCTTGTTTTATGGCCAAGGATAACAGTTCTCATTTACACACAGCTGCACACATACAATCAAAAAACAAAAACAAAAAAAGGAACCAAGTGTGAGAATTTAGCTGTCCCGTACCACCCCGGTGTGAGTCAGGGTCAGCAGTGAGTGCTCATGAGAAGGGCAGAAAGGGAACTCTAGACCACGGGTTCAAATAACAAACTCACACCGCAGGTGGTGTTCAGCTGCAGAGTGCACCCCTGGGCTCTCTACGGCTCGCATGAGGGCGTCTGTCATTTAAATGGATCAACTAATGAAATGAAAAGAGACCAGTACGGAAGAAATCCAGACTGAGAAGGCGGGGTTGAGACCTGTTTTGTACAAAGAGTTTACCTGGGATGCAATATCAACATGACTCCATAAAAGGTGCACAAAATGATTATTGCCTAGCTGTTTTTAATAAAAGATAAGTCCTTAGCAGCTAAGCGAAAAAACTGAGCCATAAAGTCTGTTGTGCTTACATCATTACTGGGTATCATATCATCATCTGACATCCCTTGGACGCTGAGATTTTACCTTACTGAACTGGAAACGCAGCTGAATCTGGGGAGCTCAACAAATCAAACTTGATAAATTTAGTTTTGTGATCATTTTGCTGATGGCACACAAGTGAGTAAGAGAGAGAGAGAGAGAGAGAGAGAGAGAGAGAGAGAGAGAGAGAGAGAGAGAGAGAGAGAGAGAAAGAAAGAAGCTGAATCAGAGTAGTTTATTCGTAGCTCTAAGACAACTAGTTATTTGGAAACACAAAAGAAGAAATTTGGACAAACTGTTAACATTTTATAGTGGCTAATAAGAAGAGGGAACTACAACTTCTAAGCAAGTACAAGGCAATTTTATTATCCCTTCAGGGAAATTTTGCCCACCAAGTGTGATAAAACCAGGACACTGCAGATAACACAATAAAAAAGCAATTTACATCCAGCCTCACACGTACTCAAATGTCACCCAAACACTCATTACGGCATGCCTTGGGTCCTCATTCTGACATGCATGCAGACGGATATGCACTCTTTTGTGTTTTGTAACATTAGAGTTGGAATTGAATTTAAAATATGATTTAAAAAAAAAAAAAAAAAGACACACTTTCAAAATACTTCATTCGATATATCAGACACAGCTTGGTAATATTAAACGGTAATACACAAATGAACTTGAACATGAGACAGTTATAACATGGTTATAGCTGTGACCTATAACTCCACAGAGAGAAGGTTATTATCTACCGTTTAAATAGCTATATAACTGGAATTGTTCATATTCACAGCCTATGACAAAACACAGGTGATAGGCTAAGTCAAGGTAGTGGTGTCGGGCTCTGGAGATACTCACAGTGGGAAGTTTTATGTCCGATTTTAACGATGGGACTCAGATTGAAAATCGGTAAAACGGCCCTTTAAGTACCATTGGACCATTCGTTTACTTCCTCATTCTACTTCCAAATGAGGGCGTTAAAGAGTGTTGGTACAAAAATCAATACGATGTTATAATACAATATTTCCTCTCACCTAATGTTATCGATGCAATCGCGCCACGTATCAATATTTTTATCAAACTAAGAGCGCTGTAATTGGATTTTCTCACATCGAGCCCGCTTCTATTTGGGTTGGAAAGCAACACTACCTTGTGACTCCTCCTTGTGGCGTTTATCAGATTGATGATGGAAGGGTGCAATAAAGAAAAGAAAAAACTGTGGAATTGCCAGGTTGTTGTCAGAAATACAAAAAAGAAAAATCAGGCAAAACATGATATATCGAATGAATGCAAAATTCATGTCCTAAAAATTGTATTTCCAAAACTCTGTGATTTTCAGTACATTACATTACATTACAGTCATTTAGCAGACGCTTTTATCCAAAGCAGTATTGAACACATTTGCCTTGGATGTTGCGTCAAAGCCCCTGGCAAATTTCCTTCTACTGTGGGTAAACGCAGACAAAACAACTGTGAAAACGCTGCAAATCTGACGGTCCTAAACCTGCTCTCCCAAACAAAACTTTAAGCCAGGATTTTAGGCCTCGTTGTGCCACGCTGATTGAATTTTGAGATCAGACTTAGGATTTGCTGGCTCAGCAGTTGTGAGGGTCAGTGCCAAAAGTTGGCATTTCTTATCTTGTAGTCTCTTGCCTCACAATTAAGCCGCAGACCAGCCAAGGACTATTTTTTTTGCTCCATTATCTATAGCTCATCACGTGTGTGTGCAATAGAGAGGAAGGAGATTTGCTAAACTCTGTCATATGGTTTGAAAGGCTTTTTCATTTTCAGAGTCTATTAAATCTAATAAACCAATAAATAAATAATAAATAAATAAAATGGCAATTTCCTGGAGAAACAGCTGTGGATGTATATTAAAAGAAAAACTGATATCATCTTGACAGGCAAATTTCCTCTCCAATAAGTCAACCGCATTTTGAAATGAGGCATCTCGATAGAAAAATAAGTTGCAAAGTTATTAAAGATTTTAAATCCCAGCTCGGCCGTTTTCCTTCAAGTGCCTGGCTCAACGCATCATCTTGACAGTGTAGTGTGAGTCGACTCTCAATTTGAAGTTCATACGTGTATAAAACGATCAATAAGGAGAGAAAAACGGTCCGTGCAGGTTTATCCTGAGACTGTCATTAAACCCATTTGGTCTCAACCTCAAATACATTTCTCTTCGTTAACTGACGGAACCAAAGAAGGCTTGATGTGCATTAAAGGTAGGTTTAATTAATAATAACTGTCAACACAGCAGAAAGTAAAAAAACTAGCAAACATTAGCCCGACTTACGTCACAATATGTTGTCAAAATTATCCAACTTTTGCATTTGGTCTGTTTGCTTTACAGCAATTACCATTTGCATATATTTTCCAGCAATCCAACACTGTACGGTGCATGTACTACCTATATGCATTACTGTGCACAGAGCTCTCGGGTACCATACAAGCTGTGAGCTCATGTAACGTAGCAAAAAACACTTCCGAAGCCAGCTAATAATCTTGCTCCTGTTAATATCCAAACAATGTGAGGAGCTGCAATCCAGACAGACTGGCTCGGTAAACAGAGACAACAGCGCATTTCCTCATTACCGGGATGCGTGAGGGAGGCCAAGGCACAGAAATTAGCGAGGCAAAACTGCGAGGGAAAGCAGACAGACCGGGTTCTCAGCCCGTGTGTGGCATCGGCCGATTATTAATTTCAATATTACTGTACAAACAACGAGAGCGGAGTGGCTTACACGACAAACGCGCACTTCGCCCTCCCCATTGGTCACAGAGAGTGGTATATGTGTTAGTGACAGATCAGCTTACCTTTCTATACTCTAGGCAAAGCAAGGTCGAAGAATAAATCCATACTCTATTTTGGGTGTTTTTTTTTACAATTGTTAGAGGCAGGGCTTTACACGAGGTATGTGGGGCAATACCCAAGGTCACACCTGCTTGCTGCTTATCCTCACATGCCCCCCCCCCCCCCCCCCACCCCAGTGCACACCCACAAAACCGTTCCTTAGATATTCTCAGTACGTTATTCAAAACCACAGTTTCATTATCTGTTCTTTTCTCCACACACACACACACACACACACACACCCCAGCTGTCTTGTTTTAACTGCCATAACATAACATTCATTACACACTGTATGTCCACTCGTACCTGCCCTCCGATCAACCAATCTTAGGGTACCGCCGTGTCTGTCTTCACTTAATACTGGGGACAATATCCTGCCAAGCCTCCCAGCATAGCGCTGTAGTACATAAAGACCTGCCTGAGGTTAACAGCTAAGCGCTGCACAAGGAGTATGGGAATAACGTGCACTCTTCTAAGATCACGCTCAGAGCAAGCAACCGGATTCCACTTTTCACCCCTCACTGTTTCAACATTGCGCACACACACACACACACACACACACACACACACGCACACGCACACGCAAATAAGTTCCTTTTTTTGGGGGGGGGCTCAGCTTCCACCATGGTGGGTAGATTTTTTAATAGTCTGGACTGTGCGAGAAAAAGAGAATAACAGCAATAATTGCTTTGACTATTAACGCGGAGTAGCAGCATCTGGTAGTGTCTGGCTTTATTTTCAATCTAACTGCTTAATCTTGTGAATATCAAAGGAATACATATTGCTCAGAGAATCTGCTTAATATCACAAATAAAAAACAGGAATAGTAACTAAGCCTGTGTTGAGAGATGAGACAAACCCTGTTGGAAAGTTAAAGCAAATGAAGAATTTGTCGTTCAATTGTTGTGAACAACGCGGCGCAATTAATACAAAAAAAAAAAAATCTCCATTCCCATTTCGCCCAACGCGCCATAGACAGTTTTCCTTTCAACGCATGTCAACGTGTTTGAGGGGAGCCAGTTTAAAGTCATATCAGATCTTCTTGGATAAGCCAAGCTGACATTTATCCCCATCACACATCACACTATAAACTACAGCTGAGCGAGAGTGCGGTGTGCAGAGCACAGTGCTATTACACAGGCAGACACCCACCGCATCATTTATCCTGCCCATAAATCAGCCCTCTGCTCTACCGCACTCCCCGCTCCTCTTGTCCCAGCAGATCTCACCGGCGTATCATTATATCTCATATACCTCCACTAAAATAACCTCCGCTGAGCCTGAGAGCCTGGGATGTGTGAGAAAAGGAGAAGCTCTCTCTCGCTCTCCGTCCGTCCGTCTGCTCGCATGATGCTTTGCATTAGAGTATCAATTAGGCCCTGCGATCTGCGCCTGTTGTTTTACTGCCTGCTATTTTGTCTCAGGCTCTTGCGGTTGGGATGAGTAATGTTTCGGGGGGGTGGGGGGTGTTTGTATATAACACACCGTCTCTTTGTGGAAAGTCTAATCTTGTGTCTTGTGATATATCACTGCAGGTGAGTGTGTCTTCAAAATGAGGACATGCTGTAATAATGAGGATTATTGAAGGGCTGTGCTGACACTGGGTCCTGCATCACGCTCTAGATTGTCTTTGCTGCTTAACTTATGTGGCACTCATCCCTGAATTTGAATTCCAAACAGCCCATTTATGTCCCCTCTCCTCGCGGTGCATATATATTTAAAGCTGGACACCGTCCTCTCTGATCCCAGCTTGGCCGCAATGAGTAGATCTCATCTGCAGCCCTGTGCACACAAGCACGGGAAATAAGTGGCCCCATGTCTTGCCTGAAGCTAGTTTTAATGATTTACTTAAAAGAAAAAAAAAAAAAAAACCCTTTATAAAACACTTTTTCAGTTCATACTTTAATTTAAGGACTGGTGTTGCATTGCCTTCCCATATTTGTGTAAAAAAAAAAAAAGGTAGCATATTTTTTAGTTATTATGATTATTATTTATTTTAATTACTTTGTTTTGACCAATTTATACAACTGATTGATCTTATGTCCTTAACTCTGTTGATGAATAGAACCGAACATGTATATTCTGTCATTTGTAACCCCATAATGGGTAGTTGGGATGTGAATGGGGATTTCAATTTGTCAAGGAATTGAAGTCAAATATACATGTTTTGTATCATCTACTCTTATGGGATAAAGACTTTGAAATTCAATAAAATATATTTACAAAAAAGTCACCATAACAGTACAACATGACATGTTTATGATAATTGAGAAGTATTTATTTGCAAACGAGTTTGCAGATTACACTTAATAACACAAATAATCTCATCTCTGAGATTTGTGACATTTATGTACCAGATGTGAATAGCAGAGAGGCACAGCAACAAGGCCTGTTTGTTATGTGAGGGAGAAATAATTTAACTTTGTTTTTGACCAAGAAACTTGAAAGTAAGGACGACAGGACAAAAATGAGTGAACGCTTTATCTGCTGACAGTAGAGAATAGAATATTTGAGGGTTAACGTCTGTGGGGAACAGAGATGCTGCTCATCAGGCAAGCAAATGGGGCTGAGTAAGTCCTGGGTCCCGTATCAGCGGGGGCCGAATCAAGGCTCTGTGAAGAACAGGCGGCGAAGCAGTGCAGCGCCACTCAGGCCCGTCTAGAGCAGACTCGCTGTGTACCCCTTCACTTAGCCGCCACTCAACTTCTGATTCAAGTGACAATGCCACAGAAAGAGACGGAGAGCGTGATGGAGGAGCAGGAAAGGTACAAGGTTGTCAGAGTATCAGTGAAAGAGAAAGAAAACGGACACTTTTAGTGAAGGTGAAGAAAAAAAAAGAAACAAGGACCACTCTATTTTCAAAACTGCTCACGCTAAAATTCAGGCTAAAACTTCCAAATATGAGAGAAAGTTTAAGAAATCTTGCAGTTTATGTACCTCCCCTCAACTGGCCATGCCTCCCCTGTTTTCCTCCCTCGCCCCTCCCCTCCCCTCCACTGAGCAGCAGTCGCCTCTTCTTTTGAGAGGCTGTTGCATCACACCTGTTTGTTTAAGCTGCGAATGACGCTAGAGACAAAGCGTGCCTGCTCTCTGCGGATGGCCCAGATATAGCCCGTCGTTGCCAACAACACAGGACTCCCTCTGCCTCTCGCCCTCTTCCTTCATTCTCACTCGCCCTCCTTTGACGTCGTCTCTCTCTGTTGTGCCCTCTAACAGAATACAGAACATTTAGGCTCGGTTATAATTTATACAAGCACAGCAGGGGGGCTAAACACTCCCAGAGCACCTCAACACTGTGGCTTGTTTAACTTCCACTTATCAACCCCAATAAAAGCAGCAGCCTATTGTCAGCAATAACAGACCAGTAAAAAAATAAATAATAATAATCTAGGTAATCACTTCTAGGCAGTGTGCTATCATTCACAAATAAAATATAGGGTCAAAGCCACCAAATTCTGGACCCCAGTGCGTAGCAATAATCCACTGTGAAAATGATTTACCTCTAGTGCCATTTAGAATCACCTGCCCTCCGCTCTTAGCCAGCACCTTTTTGATCCGGACCAACACACACTATGATAAGCAACTGAGATAACTGTATTCACCACAGCATTATCAAAGAAGAAATGCCCCGCTCTTCTGATTTTACACTCACAATAGGTTACGGATCAAAGCCCTGCTATCAGCAGTCAACATTATTCTCAAATAGTCCTCCGTAACCTCTGCTGTGCATGTCGTTTTCTTTCCAGATGCATCATACATACATAAGCAAAAATTCAAAAGACTAAACACACACACACACACAAACGTCAAAGCTGCGAACCATGAACACACAAAGGGGCAAAGACTGATCTTTTATTTGCCTTGTGGAACGACTGTGTGGGCTAAAGGGGAGGTCAAAGGTTAAGGACATAAATACACCGTCAAGGATTATATTCTTGCTTGTTTTGGCTCCTAAAACGGACCGAACAAGCCATGTATTTACTGACCGACTTTAAAGTTAAAGCAGTAACATGAGGCGTTGCTTAATACAGAAAAGTCCAGTATAAGTTTGCACAAGGGATATCTGTAATCTGAGGGCTGTGAGAACTCAGGTTTAGAGAAATGGAAATAAATTATTTACGGGAAAACTACCATATTACACGTCTTTCATTCTTTTTTTTTGTTTCTTTAATTCTCTGCCTTTCTTCCTGTTGCTGTGTGCTTGCCCCTCAGCGCTGCGTCTACCTGACAGGAGTGGAATTGGAGTCAGATGTGTTCCCCTTGGGGGACTCTCTTTTCTTCTTTGCTCGGGTGAAATTTCCTCCAAATATTTTGTCATTCTCCTCCACTGATGGACAAATTCACAGTGAAAACCAAAAGGGGCTCTCTCGTTCTGATTTAGTGCCGGAGTGACCGCGCACTTTGAAGCAGCGAACACCAGTTCTCACTTCACAACTAAAGCCTGAATCCAGATTTGTTTTCCCACAAGTGTCAGGAGTGTGTGTGCTCATTTCTTCTGGGGGTGTGGTGGCTGATGGCAAATAACGTATTTGCTCAGCCCACATTAATATTCAGCTGAAACATTTGCTCTCATACCGCTAGCCAACACAAGTGTAAATAAACCGTTCGCCGCTTAAACATTTTCGACATGATCCCATGCCGCTTGACATTTAGTGACAAGACAGGTCGATACATTAAAAACTGGACGTAGGAAGATTCATCTCTGCGCTGGGAAAAAAAGGCTGGAGCAACTATCAAGTTTAACAACACACATAAATAGTAGAATCCATTTTTATTAAGCTGGCTATTCAGGTTTTAATTACTTCTTTTAATAAAGGAAACTCTTTGCATCAGACTATACTTCCCACACACACACACAGACACACACACACACACACACACACACACACACACACACACACACACACACACACACACACACACACACACACACACACACACACACACACACACACACACACACACACCACACACACACACACACCTCCATAAATCAGTCAACTACTCCCGGCTGCCTTCTCTCAGCTCTCCTCTCCATGCTGCTCTGCCATAACTTCCAGATGTGAGTCACTTTTTTCAAACATCAAGCTCCTTTATTAAAGCTAACGTTAAGTTGAGAAACAACCGTGTTTTTTTTTTTCCCCTGAAGAGGTCTGTTTGAATGGCACAATCTTATCTACGGTCCTAAATCAAGTCAATATTAATATGACGCTGATGGATTCGAACCCCTCCAACAACACTACGTGCCTTGAAGCAGGAGAAGACCCTCTGGGGAGAATGCTGCACGTAGTATCAATTGCACCCATCTTGTTATCACTTCAGACGCAAGATGAAAAGACAGGTAGACAACTCCTGACCACCACCTGCCGTCCGTCCGACCCCCCTCCTCCCCCTCCACCTCACCCATCAGAGCCCCTCTCCTTGTCTCTCTCTCTCTCTCTCTTTCGTGCTTCCTCTCCTCCTCGTGTCACGAGAGTCACCCTCCATCTGTGAGCCCGAGGGAGAGGATACCTGCGACCAAAGGCCAGTAACATGGCAACCGAGTCAAAAGGCCTTCATGTCTGCTGCACGGCAGGGCGCTGGCATTTACTTCCTCCCCCCTCCATCCGCCCCCGTTTCATCCCCGAGGCCCCCACTAGCCCCACCCAGGAGCCTGAAAGAAATCCACCGTCCTTGCTTTCTCAGCTGCCTCCCTCTACCCGAGTTAGCAAAACAATATTCCACAAAAGACACAAAAAAAAGAGAACTTCCTGTCCTTTTGTCCGTTGTGCAGGCCAAAGGTGCTGTTTATTGCACTCCACTGCGAGGTTCCTGCCTCTACACACACACACACACACACACACACACACGGACTCTTTTTGATGTGAGGAAGAAAAAAAAGTGAAGCTCTATTTGCTGTATTAACTTGGCTCTACGCAGGCGAACGTACAGTGAGGAAAATAAGATGTTGCCATTCATGGATCTTGAGTTGAAAAGATTTAGATGTAGGTCATGGGGGATTGTTATATTCTCTGTGTGTATGCTGAAGGCCCTATTTTAACAAACAGTCACAGCAGAATGCATTGTGTCAGAGCCAGTCTTTGACCAGCTGCCTGTTGCTTCACAGTACGCGGGCGAGATTGTGCTCCAAGGATTTTAAATGGGTCACACTCTGACTGAAGATGTAAGAAGTTATGCTTACACGACTGAATAGTCCACACTACGTTGTTTATAATTTAAATATGATTTTATCTGGTTCTCAGGAAACAGAAGTGGTGCATCGTGCTTCTGCACCTGAACGTGCCGTACATGTGTATCTATACGTTCTCAGAGAATGAAACAAAAGTATTGCCTTCACTCCTGATGTCTTACCTTTGCTGTAATCTCTATCTAAATATGTTTCTGTGAATGGAAGGGGCCATTATTTTGTAAAATACGTGGCAAACTACATAAGATAAATAAATGAACTAAATACTAATATTCAAAGAATTCTATTTGTCTTCATGACAGTTGGAATAGCCGTCGTTGGTGGAGGTTATCCTTTGTGTATTGATTGTCAGCATAGAACGGATTTGGCGTTTCTATAGTAGGAAGAACATTGCTTTACAATGTTAGCCCCCTGAAATGAACAGCCACTTCTCTTGGCTACATTTTTCTCTCTCTCTTAAAATGACTGACAGCCACCACGCTGTGCCGCGTTCAGCAGACAACACACATGATTGAGTGGAGCCAATCAAAAAGACATTGTCAATCACGCAGAACTAAGCATCACTAGGAGTGAATGGGCCAATCTCTGCCTTTAAAGGTTGTCTGATGATAACAATATATAGAGACACAAGGTTGGCGTTTTCCCATCCATTGCAAGGCTTTACTTAGTGAGATTCTCTGATAGCATAACTCAATGATTCATATTTTGTAATAGAAATGAAAAAAAAGCTTCATTATATTTGACACTCTGTCTATATGGCTTTGCGTGTATGTGGGCCTCAAATTTGTTTTCTTTTAAATGCTGATATACTGTTAACATTTGTCACTTAAAATCATGTTATTCACACCTGAGTGTATTTCTGCAGTCTCAATTTGTGATATTGAGCTCTGAAAAAAACATTGTATTCGAGAACTTAAAAGGACAGTTCAACCCCAAAATTAAAAATACATATTTTTCCTCTAGACAATGAAGTCTAGCTTTTCAGAGTTCAATTTATCAAACTATCTGAGATCAGATTAACTGAGACTGTGGACCATGCAAGTGAGTACATTTTATGAAATATTAAATCAATTTGTGTGGATTATAATGAAGATTGTTATATGAAGCTGAATTTGATACGAATACTACTGGTACTAGATAATGGGACAAACTCTTGGAAATCCGCATCCCTACAAAAACAGAACAAATCCCAAATCAACCGAGCGATTTGAAACCAAATTACCTCGAAATGAAAGATAATCATGACGCTTCAATATAAAAGGAGCAAAACAATATTTTTACATTAAGATCTTCTATGTAGAATATTTTATTTCCCACTGGAACTGCCCGCATCTTTTGCATTGTGTGAGTTTGTGAGAGGACTAAATCACAACAAGTCAATATCAATAAACTGCATGATTATTAAGTATGGAACTACAAGACCGTGGTATATGATTATCTCTGTTTAATTAGTGGCAACACAGGATGGCAAAAATGCAAATCAAAGACAACAACATCTTGATGCCATTAAAGAGAAACACGGGCTTGCTGCACTAAAATCATGAATCCATTCTGAATTTACATATTCAATGTAATCAATGATGGTGATGAAGCATCAGGGCCTTAGTGTTAACAGACTCGTGGCAGTACTGCTGTATTGTGATGCACAGCAATCAAACGTACACTGCTTTTGATGTTGATGATGAATCGTATACCGTACTTGTCCTGCTTTGGAACAGACTTGCATGGGGATTCCTGCACTGCGCGATGTGAAACAGTATCTTCAGAGAAGACGAGACGTGTTGCGCCTATAATCTTGCTCAGGGAGGTGCTAACCCCACCATCTTGTGGAGTTCTCCGTGACAGAGGGAGAAGGACTTGCCCAGAGTGAAGGAGCTGGTGGCAAGCTCATCGATCAAAGACTGGGAAATGTCAGACGCCAAGTACGAGGCAGAGTTTTTTTGTGCAGGCCTCAAGTCCGCTAAGGCTGCACCTCACAGGCAATTACTAGGAATGAGAATGCTCTTTGTCACATGTACAGTTCAGAAACAACGGAGCCAATCCGGCCGTCAAGCCAGTCTATGAGAGTGTTGGTTACACACATGTGTGTCACCGCTTACAGTATGCTGTATGTGCATTTCTAATTACCATTGGGTACCATGATGGGTACAAACATTAGTTAGCTTGACATTTAAATAGAAGATAAACGTGAGGTTTATTGTGAGTATTAATTAAATGCATATAAGCTCATGGAAATGGAAAGTAATTGACTGGCAAACCAGGAATCTGTGATCTGGCATCTTAAAATTAACACATTAGAGAGAGAGAGAGAGAGAGAGAGAGAGAGAGAGAGAGAGAGAGAGAGAGAGAGAGAGAGAGAGAGAGAGAGAGAGAGAGTTTGGAATATTGTGCAATATTTCCAAAGAATGTTTTGTCTTTCCCTACCAATGCTGTTTCTTGCCTTAAATAAACCAACTTGAATCACTGAGCAGAGGTTAAACTATCAACAAAATATAAAATAAAAATCAGTCAACAACCAAAATCGACTTCATTGCAAATATGTTCAGGTACAAGAGAATTCATTTCAACCTTTGTCGTTTCTGAAGCGGAGCCTAGTCTTTGGCTGCGTAGTAGAGTTCCAACAGATTTATCGAATAGTCAACCGACCAACAAATTGCAGCAACGGTTTGATCTTCGATAAATCGCTTCAGCCGATCCCAAACAATAAATCTGAATGTTTGATGGTTTCGGTTCCAAAAATGTCAAGGTTTCTTTGTCTTGTTTGATAATAAACTAAATATCTTTGGGTTATGGATGGTAGGTAAAACAAACCAAGTAATGGGAATATGTCAGCTTTGGCTTTGGGTTATTGGGATGGGCCTTTTTTCCCTATTCTATGACATCTTACAGAAAAAGTCCATAATTAATAGGTAGTTTCAGCATAAATTTAAATAATTGCCAGTTGCAGCCCTGCTGTAGATGACTTCCAACAAACTCCACCAAACAAAGGAAGATTAATTTATTATTATTTAGCTTATTGATATAGATTTAAATCTACAATGCAGAACCAGAATGCGAGTTTGTAGAAATATGATTCAGCCATATATATAAGTTGAATCATAATCAGCAAAGATAAATTCTGAAGACATCTAGCTAATGTGCTTTTCCGTGAAGTATCTGCCTGGCCATACATTCTCAGGGCCCGACACTCTTTACCTAAAAGCCACCTGAAATGTTCCAGGATCCAGCAAATAATTGCAGTGTGAATCCAAATGGCAAACTAATTACTCTCTCTCCCTCTAAAATAAATGTACAGTAATGAAGCCGAGGGCCACCGCAGGACACCACTTTACTGCAGAGGAAGGAAATATTCCTGCCTTCATATTCAACATAAACAAGAGGCTGTAGAGGATAAAGGAGAAGTATTACTGGCAACAGGCAGATAAGAAGCTATAAAAGCAGCGAGAGAGAGCGAGAAAAGACAGAGGGAGATGAGAATGAGAGAGACAGAGGAGCTCCTCTTCTGTTCGAGCCATTACCTTGCTGCTTGAGACGCTGCACTAAGGGATGTGTGTATTGCTCAGTGAATGGATCCATCAGTAGGCTGTATTAAACAAGGTGGAGAAACCGCACTCTTATTGCAAACTATTTCGGTGCAAACACGAGTTTCAGAAAATACACTTTGCTCAGCACAGCATTCCCCACATGCAATAAGGGATAGCAAAGAGTATGGAAGGGTATTGCTGCCACGCTAGGAAAAATAATAAACGGATCACTATATAACGATAAAGGTTTATTGTTATAGCGGGATGTTTTTTTCCCCCTTTGAAACAAGATATCTCCATGTTACAACAAGATATTTTTGTTGTATTGTTATAAGAGAGAACGGATAATTAGGGAAATATGGCTAATTTACAAGATTTTATTAAGGTTTACTTGTTGTTATAGTGTTTTGTTATTACAAGAGAAGTTTCTCGTCATAATGTGAAAGTTCCTATGTAGGAATAACACAAAACTATGATGTTATAACAATAAACTTGTGTTATAGCATAATACAGATACTTTTTTTTCTGGCCTGGCAGCAATCGGCTTCCTTAAATTAGTCAAAATTAACAGTAAAAATTTATCATGGGAGTTGAAATTATCTCAGAGTTTTTAAAGACCTTTAAGAGACTGTCAAGGAACAGTAGGGCTGTGTTTCCTGTTTAATTTAGCTTGCCATAAGTAGTTCAGCTCCACTGTTTAATACTTTTATCCCCACAAAATATGCAATATATGAGCTGAGTAAAGATCAGAAAGCTTAACAGTGTCTGGATTTCCATTCACGTGCACGTCTGGTAACAAGACTAACATCTACAGTATAAAACTCACCAGCGTGCTGATTGGATGTGCTTAATCACTTCTACCCTTCAACCCAATGTATGCTTCAACATTAACAAACAAAAAAAATAATATGTACAGTTGACCAAATATTGTGTAGTGGCTCAGTACCTCCTTCCATTTATAGCATGTTTAATCCTCAAGTGATGTTTTTTAATAATGTGTTGTTTTCAAGTGTGTATCTAGACCCTGAACCAGCTGAAAAGCTCAAAATGTTCTTTTACTTTGGGAATAAATAAATAAATGTGGGTTTTTTTGTCCATGTTTACGTTCAGTTGCTTTATTGCTTTTTTAGCCCGTGGCTAACGCCCCTTCACAAAAGTGAGATGAGCCAAGCTTGCGAGGTGCAGCTGAAACTACTCCAGGCTGGACACACATAATTTGGGTGCCATATTGTCATCAAACAATGTAAGAATTTGGGAAATAAGTGGAGAGTAATGAGGGCCGTGCTCAATGACAGCACGTTTGCAGCTGTAATTGAAATGGCAAAGATATTCTATTAGAATCTCAACAAGCCCCTAATTTTATGAAGCACGGCCCCACTGAGCTGAATGATGTAATTTGAATATCCTGTCAGTTCAAATGCGCTCTCCCGGGACAATAATGTGGTCACTGACATTTAATGGGAGGACAGAAAGAAAAAAAACGTATGGCGGCAACAGAGACACAAAAGAGGGAAGGGAATTTCTGCGACGCCCCTCGCGTTATTCAAAGAGATGAATAAAAGGTGATAAACATGGATTAGAGAGGCCATTTTGTCTGCAGTCTTCTCTCTTTCTAGTCCGGGTCGTCTTTGAGAAATATGTCTCTAAATTTAGCATCAGATTTATCAAGCCCAGGCGATCCAGGGGAAAAAGAGGGAATTGGGGAATAGAGAGAGCAAAAGAAAAGAGACAAGGTTGAAAGGTATCTAAAAGACAGGTGCAGCAGACAAAAAGATCGAGGGGGTGGGGGGGGGAGGAGGGGGTTTCATTGTCTGTGAGATCCTGTCCATCACATGCCACTTTTAGAATGAAAATACATCTCCACTAATATCCGCCACACACACACACACACACACACACACACACACACACACACACACACACACACACACACACACACACACACACACACACACACACACACACACACACACACACACACACACACACACACACACACACACACACACACACACACACACACACACACACACACGGAGAAAGAGATGTGAATTTCAATTAAGCAGGTAAGGAAATTAAACTAGTGTTACAGTTATAAAGTCAACCAAGCAGATAAAGACTCCAATACTGCGATGAGGGGGGACAGATGAGACGGATGGACGGGGAGACAAACTCATACACGCACAAATATGCTGTGCCCAACCGACAGGGAATAGAATGAAGGTTGAACGAGGTCAAAGTTAAAACTCCTTCGTCTGTTCATTTTCTAAATTTCCACTTTCTTTGTACTAACTGTCCTCTCTCCGGAGTGACATGTGAGTGGGGGGGCTCATTAAGTGGCACCACATTTAACAACCAATAATGTTAATGAACTCTTTGCCACTATTTACTTTTAATGCATTCATAGATGCTTGTGTTTGCTGTTTTTAATCACCAGTGGAGGTCCTGTCTACTATATGCAAATGGGGTGCTCCAGACGACGTGACTTGCCACTTCAAAATCTCTGTGCTCTCTCGAAAAAAAAAACTTTTAAGGGTAAGCCAGCCAAGTTTAAAAGATGATTACCACTTTCTTGGTTGAATTATTTTTTAAACACGTGCGCTGTTATAAGGTCATAAGAGAGAACGTTTCTGGACGAGGCAACGTGTTTGTTCAATTTGGAAATTGTGGGCCGACACACTTGGGTTTACAGACTACCTGCTGCAATGCAAATGCTAACTATGGGTCAACTTTTAGTGGCAGAGAACTGTCTCAAACATAAAATGTTTTTTTACTGCTCTGGCTAGTCTCCTCTGTGTGCATTTCATTGCGGTTGTCCATTTGCAATGAATGGAATCTTGTCATTCGTCACTCTGTTTTACTGGTGGGAGTCATTTCAGCCTCTCTCCTCTACTTCTCTCCTTCCCTCTCCTCTACTTCTCTCCTTCCCTCTCCTCTACTTCTCTCCTTCCCTCTCCTCTCCTCTGGCGTCGAATGAACTGAAATTGTCCTTGAAGCGAGTTTTACATGGGATGCAAATTTTCAAAGGAGAAAAGTGATCCACAGTAGCACCGTATACACCCAATGTGTTCCTTCTGCGGGGGTCACCCAGTAAAAGATCTGCCAGACTATGCCAGCATAAATCCCAACATGTATCAACAATAGTTGAAAGCATAGAAAAACAAGTGGACATTCACTATGAGGTCAACCATTGGTTTGTGGACTCCCATTACAAAGCTATCACCATCTTGGTACGCCATCTTGGCTTTTTTTTCAACCAGAAGTGAACAAAATTGTTACAATTAACTTTCATGAACTGGAAACACACTGTGAAAAGGTTAAAACTCCAAAACAGGACAACGCCATTGTAATGACCACCAACAATCACAAGGTAGCCATTCCCTAAAGCATACCCTGCTAACATCCTTTATCGTCTATTTTACTCTGAATGAGACCATTGAAGAATAATTTAAACTAGCTATTGAGACCATAAACTCATGTTAACAATGTTTACTGAGGGAATAAATCAACTGAGAAGTAGAGTCAATTTCTCACAGACTTCTACACAACCGGACTTCTTTTTTCGACCAGAGGAGTCGCCCCCTGATGGTCATTTGAAAGACTGTAATTTGAGGCGCTTCTGAATTGGCTTCACTTGTCAGACCCCAAGGTTCCTGCCTGGTTAATGCTTAATATTATCTAAAAGCTTAAGAATTGTTTGGCTTAAGATGACGTGCAAGTGACGCATGTTGGCATGCCAAATTAATATCCATCTATTGGATGAAGTCCAGATGAATGCTACACTCCTCGTCTATTGAGATTCATCTCAGGTTGCTGTTTTTTCATTCACCAATGCACACATCTGCTCAATATTATATGAGAGATTAACTTGTTCCAAGCGAAGGATTTATCTGAGTGGAGGGTCATCATGCACCTGTATTTCCTAATGACGTATGTAAGGGCTTCCCCTCTTAGTCAATGACTCCACTAAGTGGATGTTTCAGCCTCTTTCCACTGAGGTATTTTAATTCACCTATTTTATATATTTCTAAGTTGCGTCAGTCTTTTCCTCGAAATTCTCTGTGGGGTCAAAGCGCACCGGGAAATTCATTTCACACAATATTTAATTGCATGAAATCAACTGAACGATTAATGTGACAGACTGATATCAAGTCTCGCCATATTTCATACAGTGGATGTATGGATTAATATGTTGTAAATGCCCCTATTCATTTGACAAAAGTTAATGAGGAAAGAAGGTGAAAATAATTTGGAGCAATATAAATGCAAGGCGAACAGAAGGTCAAAGTTGGACTAATTAAAAGTGCTATAAAAATTGTCTAGTGCTATAAAATTGCTGCATGTAGCTATCAATTAGAAATCACAAAATGGTCTTAGGCGGTAGCAGCAAGGAAATGAATCTGTCAACACTTTTCATCATTGTATGATAACACGGGAGAAAAATTAAGTCACAAAATAATTGTTACAAGCCGGACTTGACCTGCGTGTGCATTACCTCTGTTAGATTATTTCACATTCTCCACTACTTTGCAGAAGCAAAACAGACGGAGGGGGGCTTTTCTTTCTTCCAAGTGGGGTTGATTTTGCATTTTTCCCCGACAGAGTGTCACAAGGGGTCTTCTTTTAATGAATAAGAGGTGAAAGCACATGCAGCGGTGTAAATTCTTGCCGCCGCCACATGTAAGCACGTAGGTGCGAGGACACATTTTTTAGTAATTTTGGCAACCAAAGTTGCTGGCGCGGCGGCGGCACACCTGCGGTGCAGTCGCAAAAGAGGTTGGATTAGAAGGAATAAATTACCGGTAGATGTGGTAGGGGCCGGTGTCAATCACAGTCAATTAAATTAGGTCCGCTCATTACCTTTAAAAGCAGTGAGCTCCCCACTATGTGGCAGAGACAGTTTCCTCAATAAATGACAGTCCAAACCTTCTGAAGAGAGGAAAAAGGTCGATGTCTGTGGAGGTGCAGAGTTTGAAAAATTGGAAATGTGGTGCCAAGACATATGATATCCAATTCAAAGTTGATTTAATTGTAGTGGAATTATTGAAATCTCACAATTGGCACAATAAATCAAATCTGGGAAAAGCCAGGCTCACAGTGAGAATGGATAATGTCCAGTAATTACTTCAGTGTTGTGTATTGGCTTCAGTTAACCAGAGAGCATCTCCTACCTTAAATTGTTGTAAGCATTTCCTTTTGTAAAAAAAAAAAAAAAAAAAAAAAAAAAAAAGATTGGCTGGTGTTTATCCTCAGCAGAGTGGGTGGTGTTGTCAGACGGAGAGAAACTGAGTTGTATGACAAGGTCACTGTCTCCAAAAAGGACTCAGAACTGAGTCACCAATTGACGGGATGTGTGGAGGTTATGGATTATTACGTTACTGTTGGTATTCTGTGGAGATAATTAGCACCGTCCCACATTTAGTGCAAACAGTATCTAGCTGAGGCTTTATTTCTATTGTTAGGAGAAATGTATAAAGACATGTTGTCTGTCTATAATAACTACTGTTATTGCATTAATTAAACATCAATTACATGCCTGTTGTGCACTTACTCTTGCTTGCCACTGCAGCCCAAAGTAGCTCTATGCTTTTTCCTTTTTTGTTTTGCCACACAGACGCACACAAAAACAAAAAAAAAAATCACTGCTTTTGTTACAAGGTCCATTTTGTTATATGCAGCCAAAGCACTCAAATATAACAAGTCGTGTTCGTGACTCCTCAGCTTGGAGCCACAGGAGCATGCTGTATAAGAAGCACTTGGAAAAGACATCACTCTGGGGACTTTCATTAAGCATCAGACCTATTCATTTGGACTGTTATATCTGGCTGTAAAAAAGTCCGTATTTGAAAATTGTTCATCCATATACAATAACAACTATAATTTAGCTACGAGTCAAAATGGTTACGATAATCATACATACAATTATCGTTTTTTGCACAATGTGTCCCTCATCTCCTTTAGTTCGCGTTGGTTGTGTGATCATCATGCTCCCAGGCTGTGCAGGCATGATGTAGATTTGGTGTAACATTTTGGTGCATGCTCACTGTTTAATGAGTCTATTTATACACACACTCACATCCATACATGGTCACACATTTTAGGACATACAAACACCTTGTTTATTCATGTTACATATCCCTCATTTAGCAAAGAGATTTTTCCCGCTGCTGCTGCCAGACTGTGTTT